>NW_015664019.1:747981-781121 GCF_001515625.1 Sinocyclocheilus rhinocerous | reverse complement strand
ATAAATACAACATTTATTTAAATGGGGGAAAAAAACTTCACTGGTATCGGATTGGTATCGGTATCGGCCAATACCGAACCCTAGGTATCGGAATCGGAGGCGGAAAAGGCGGATCGGAGCATCCCTAATTTTAACACCGAAAAATAACATATTTCATCTTTACCAGGAAAAAGGTTGTACTTTTCCCAGCCACTGTGACTAACTACTGTAAGTAACTGAGAATAGACAAGTGTGCTTCATGAGTCATGACTAAATGATTGATCGATTGATTGATTGATTTATTGTTAGATGCTAGGTGTTTACATAGCATTTTCTTTGAAAATGGTAGGTCCCATATTTTATTGTGAGACCCATTAGACATTTTAGATGAATTAGCCTATTATCTGGCATAAAATCGAATGAGCTTGATCAACATTATGAAGGTTAAGTACATCCTTTCACCATTTTGAAAAAGACTAAATTAATTTTTAGGCCCAGGTTTTAGTGCTTTTTGTTTGAAAATATCATCCCGTCTTTCTTGTGTAATATCCATATAAAAGTATCATATCTCACATTTGCTAACATGCGAACTATATATATATGAGGAGCAAAGTATATCATGAAGGTCATCTGTTAGATCGGATTTCATCAAGACTATGGCTAAGACTATATGCTATATTTACATCGAACTGTATTGTTTTACGCCCACCTCATTGTAGCTGTACTGCTCCCTTGTACCTTGCTGTTTCAATCTGTAAAGAGAAGAGGAAAAAATGAAACACTTCTGCACTTCCTGAGTTTAACTGCAAAACTGCTGTGGGTGGTGCAAAAGAGAGATGTTGTGATTGTGTAATTCATTTCGCTGCAGCATTTCCTTTTTCCTCTGTCAAACTCTCATATGCATATAAAACACTTCTACGTTATATATACACTCATTTATACTAATAATGTATACTGTGTCAACTCAAAGTCTGATTAAATATGGGATTCAAAATGTAATTTAAATCGTACCGTTTACAAATCTGTATGTGAATGAAAATAAGGTCTCAGACATGTCTTCCTGTGTCTTTCTACACGTCTTTCCAGGAGCAGAGAGCAACAGAGGACACATCTGATTTGTGTAACAGCAGTTGTGCGGGTGTGGTTCTTGCCTGAACAGATAGCAGCAGAAGATTACACTGAGCATGAAGATGAACATGCCAATGCCCAGTACAATGACGTACACGTTGAGCGGCAGACGGTAGATGTCTTCCTCTGACATATCACAGTCTGAATGCTGCAGCCCTAGACCACAGAGGCAGCCTGCACACAAACACACACTTTACATCACACACGATGGCTCGAAAATATCTGAGCAGGAAGCACACCGTTCTTTAGTACGCCCATTTTCAGAGAATTCTGGGAAATTAGCTATGTACAAAACGAATACGAACAACTGTGTAATTGCCACCAACAAACCGCCATCTGGCCTTTCAGGAAGCCATATGTGTGTTAAAAAAAATTTACCATTCATACTTTACCGTTTTCTAACCATGTGAAGTTCATCTCTATTCATATTCTCCTGTCAATCAGCATAAAAGTTAAAGATTAACGCAGCGTCTGCAAGAATCCCCCTCAAGAACGATTCATCTAAGGTGCTTATATAGAGGGGCTTCCACAGAGATTATTGTAAGCTTGTGTCATTCTGATGAGACGGTAAAGTGCGATTTAATGTGTGCCATATGCACAGGATTCAGATCTTAAAACTATTTGGAGAACGTATTATGTACAGTATTATTAATATATTTTGGCATACATTGAAGCAAAGATTACGGTTCTCTACAGCTGAATGTATTTTTATTCTATTATGTTAGGCTGTTAGGATTTTATTTTATTATGTTAGGCTACTGAATTAATATCAAATATTTTTTTATTTATGTGTACAGGTTACTCGGAAAATACCATTGTATTACCATGGTACATTTTTGTTATTTTCCATGTGCAACGCACACAATTTTCTAATTATGGTCCATATTCTTGTTAATGCTTTATTCAGAAGAAGTTTGCTTGCTCTACAGCTTCCTGTATACATACTGTATATTTACACACACATATGTATGTATTATTCAAAAGTTTGGGGTCAGTACGATTTAACTTATTTATTTGTGTACAGAAAAAATAATACTTTTTTTCACCAAGGACACATTAGATGGATCAAAAAGATATTTGTAATGTTACATAAGATTTCGATTTCAGATAAATGCTGACTTGGAATGTTATATTCTGCAAGAATCCTGAAAAAAAAATGTAGTACTACTTTCCACAAAAATATACCTGAGCAGCAAATCATCATATTAGAATGATTTCTGAAGGATCATGTGACACTGAAGACTGGTGTAATGATGCTGAAAATTCAGCTTTGCATCACAGGAATAAATTATGTTTTAAAAAACATCCAAATAGAAATTAGTCATTTTAAATTGAAATAATTTTTCACAATATTTCTTATTTCAGTATTTCTTTATAATGTTTCTATTGTATTTTTGATCAAATAAATACAGCCTTGGTGAGCATAAAATACTATATTCAAAAACCAATCATACCAACCTCAAACTTTTGAGTGGTATATACAGTATATGCATACATGTATACGTATATGACCCGAAAGTCTTGATAATATATAAATATGCCAGTATGCCAGCTGTTTTATTTGTTTTATCTGGTTAAGGCAATCAGATTGACACGTTTACTCGACATATGACATATACATAATCAGAATCTGAGCCATTTCCGCTAATAATCAGAATGCAGTCCTCGTCTACTTGCTTAGCGTTACTGTTATTGAACATTCGACTCGTTATAGGTCGATCCATGTTTTCATCTAAAAATAAAACTCTAGACATATCAGTTTTCAGAAGAGCAAAAGGCTGACAGCATGCGGGTTGTTAAAAACAGTCTAGGCATAGCACGAATACTTCCATAATCTTGACGAGCTGCTCTTGACCTTTCCGAATAGTTCCCCTTGACTTCTTCAAACTGGTTTCAACATCCTGAGCAGCAATACCACTTCAGTGACTAATGCTGGTGGAAAAAAACAAACTCAAGTTCAGCTTGGACTTTTCGCAAAGGCCACACTCACCGTTACACCATTGGAATGGTTGCATGTAATCTGACTCCAAGCACTGCTGCTGCAAACTCACTGCTTGTCTGGAGCAGGCAATGCGGGGGCTGGAGGACACAAGCGAAAGCTTGATTCCGGGGTTGACTTATTCCCGACAATTTTCCTGACGTTCTTCCCGTGGGTCAGACGGGTCTAAAAAGCAGCTCTTCAGATGACAGGGTGTGCTGTCTTGATTATAGTTCAATTATTCCTCCATTCATCCCACTTTTATGATGTCAGCATCGAAGAACAAAAGATTTCAATCACTCTTTGGCTCCGCCGATGTGAATATGCACAAGGTGCTTTGTTACACAGACAAAGGGAGCATAATGTGCCCTTGATATTCTTCTTGTCCTTGAGATCCAGTCCGTATGTGGCCGGATGGCACTTCGGATGTGATCTTCTCTGTTGTCATACACAAAAGTTAACAAATTTCTTAATAATAAGTCCTGCGAATGGTGGTTTAGCGAGCACTAAACATCCATAACATACAAGCTGATACAAGACTCCATCTACAGCCTTTGGCTTCCCTCAAACCCTTATTGCAAAAGACTTTGGCATGTCTCTCTCTGTCGATTTTTCTAGCTCCTCTTCCTCGACGTCGCTCTCGATCAGTCTGTTTTTTTTTTTCAGGTATATTCCTTTATCGAACAGCAAGCCGTTTAGAGACCGAAGAGAACAGTATATTCACCACCATCAAGCCACTGGAGTGTTTATGTGTGCGCCTGTGTGGGGGAGTATATTTTCTCTCCACCTAAAACCATCTGTTCCCTCAATCTTTTCATCAAGAAAGTGGACAAAAACCCCAACAGTCCCTTAGCTCATTCAACAAATATCCGAGCCAAAACGCAAGCATCTGGGGGTTAAATAAGTGTTCTAGTCAAGCCAGCCAGTAATATTCTCCAGGAAGGCGCCTGCGTCTTTCCTGGCCGCACAGTTTCAGTTTGTAAACAGATCTGTGCTCATGTGATCCTGGTTTGCCTCGCAACTCTGTGCTCCAATCCCTCCTCCCTTCCTGAGCGATTCCCCTCCTCCAATCCTCTGCGCGACTGCAGTCACAGGATGGCCTCCGCTGCTTCTATATTTTAAAGGGGTCATATGATGCTGCTAAAAAGAACATTATTTTGTGTATTTGGTGTAATGAAATGTGTTTATGCGGACTACAGTGAGAATAAAAGTTATGCCTTCTTTCTTTGCGTGAACATTTTGGCGGCGTTATGCAAATCTTCCCACATAGTGATGTAGACATGTGGGGGCGTGTTAGAACGAGCTGTTTTAGGTAGGTGTGGCTGACTCTTAACTTTTATAAAGAATATCTCTTTGGATTTGAGACTTTAGTGTTTGCAACTTTACAGATCTTCTTTATGCACCAAGAGCTTGTAACACTCCAAAGAGAAAGGAAAAAGTGAAATCGCATCATATGACCCCTTTAAAGGAAGTAAGGCCGCATGCATGCACGCTGCTGCAGAAAACAGAAGCCGAAGGTGACAGACAAAACAAGCAAGTGAGAAAAAAGCAAGAGTAAAAAAAAAATAGGGCAGACTGAATTAGTGAACTCAGTGACACGTACATGCAGCAGATCTGATGCAGATCATGTTGCTGTCTGACCTACTAAAGCATTGGCATGATCAAAGCCTGTTTATGTTCAACCACAGAATATAATTGTAGCTTTTAAACAGAGATGGGGGGGGATACAACAGACTCAGGCGACCAACCCCCAACACTATAGTGCGGAATTCAGCTCTAGAGACAACAGCTGCTGCTTGCCTAACAACCATGTGCTCTCTCTGTGTCTCTGTTTGTCGCACTCAGCGATCTTGATGACTTATCAGTGGTGTACGAGTTCAGTTTTGTGTTAAGCAGATTGTTTGCTGGTTATCTAACAAATCACAGGATACATTTCATTCTGAGAATGCCATTCGCAGTCATACAGGTTTTTTTTTTTTCTAGAGTTGTTAACGAAAACGAAAACTATTAAAAATTGTTTTCAGTGATTGAAATGAAGATGAAATAAAGTAAAATATAAATATTGGATGAAAAACGTAAACTTAAATGAAAATTTAAAATGGTGCCTTGGCAAATAATTGAAATAAGCAATTAAGTTTAAAGGGTTAGTTCACCCCAAAATGAAAATTCTGTCATTAATTACTCACCCTCATGTTGTTCCAAACTTGTTAGACCTTTGTTCATCTTCGGAACACAAATTAAGATATTTTTGATGAAATCTGAGAGCTTTCTGACCCTCCCATAGACAGATTAAATTATGTTATTTTTGTTTTCTTTGCACACAAAAAGTATTCTCATAGCTTCGCAAAATTGAAGTTGAGCCATTGATATCACATGGACTGTTTTATCGATGTCCTTGCTATACGTTTCTGGACCTGGGAACATTGCAGTTGTGTTGCTGTCTATGCAGGGTCAGAAAGCTCTCAAGATTTAATCAAAAATATCTTAATTTGTGTTCTGAAGATTAACAAAGGTCTAACAAATATTTTTGATGAAATCTGAGAGCTTTCTGACCCTCCCATAGACAGATTAAATTATGTTATTTTTGTTTTCTTTGCACACAAAAAGTATTCTCATAGCTTCGCAAAATTGAAGTTGAGCCATTGATATCACATGGACTGTTTTATCGATGTCCTTGCTATACGTTTCTGGACCTGGGAACATTGCAGTTGTGTTGCTGTCTATGCAGGGTCAGAAAGCTCTCAAGATTTAATCAAAAATATCTTAATTTGTGTTCTGAAGATTAACAAAGGTCTAACAAGTTTGGAACAACATGAGGGTGAGTAATTAACGACAGAATTTTCATTTTTGGGTGAACTAAACCTTTAAGTTGAAACTAAAACTGAAATATGTATAAATAAAAGCTAAACAGAAATATTTTGTCACATAAAAATAGGACAAAAGCACATAACAAAATAACTGAAACTTTCAAATTAAACTGAAAACTGAAAATATAAAAAAATTGTAAAGATGAATCATTTTTTAAATAGTATATAAAACAACACAGCCTTATTCAGTGTACTTAATGTGATTATTAAAATGAACAATTATTTATTTATTTATTATTTATTTTTGTTAAACGAAGATCACATTTAAAGCTCTTGGAAAAAGTTCTCTTTATTTGTCCTAATTTTCAAATATACCGATTTTATTGTTTTACCCATAATAAAATATCCATACTATTTATAATGGATTTTTAGATGTTTTAAACAGTCATAATTTAAACTATGAATAAAATAATCACACACAATTTCAGTATTTATTGTGCGGAAAATTATTTATATTAATCCCCCCCTTACAAAAAAAAAAGTTCTCCAGTTTTTCCCTAACAAAGTTTGTGCACTTGATGTTGTCAGTAAAGATCATATCTGAAATATGAATAAAATAATCACACACAATTTCAGTATTTATTGTGCGGAAAATTATTTATATTAATCCCCCCCTTACAAAAAAAAAAGTTCTCCAGTTTGTCCCTAACAAAGTTTGTGCACTTGATTACCATGGTTACACTTGGTTAATGTTGTCAGTAAAGATCATATTTGAAATATGAATATGACAATATTTGAAACAGAATATGATTATTTCCAAAGTATGCGAAAAGTATGAAAATGCTATTTAATTCTGTGAAAAAAATAACCAGTGTGTCAAATGTGGTGAGATGTGCTGTATAGTGGCCTCTGGTGGCACAAAGCGAGACAGCATTTTATTTAAAATCTTGTGCTTTATTCATCATCTGCTCACATTAATTTACGATTTTTACTGACAGATATATTTTGCACTCTAAAAAGTTGAGCAAATAATATAAACATCAAACTAGAATTATGATTTATTGCTTTGGTTATATAATGTGATACATAATATATAACTGCAAAGACCTTAATGTATTTTGATGGTTAAGACAACATACATTAGAAAAGCAATATAGTAAGATTTCTAGTCAGATGTGACATATATATATCTCAAACCTTGCTATAATACACTGCCCATGCTTTCCTTTGAGTATTGCATAGAGAAGAGACACCACCATTCATCAATCCATTTAGGCTTGTGCTAGCATTGCTACATCTATTCGTAAAACCATTTTGTTCTGTGCTAAAGCTAGCATTCTCATATCCCTTGTCCAAATTGCTTTGGCCAATATCAAGGCCAGGATTCACATAACCGCATTTGAAGCCATTTTGGCCCTCATTGAGTTCAGTTTTATCACAGATATTTTGGTCTCGATTTTTATTAGCATTCATGCTACAATCGCCATTTTGTTCAGTGCTAGCATCTCCAGACTTTCTCAGACTCAGCGGAGGTTTGCATGTGTGCCAGTCCCACAGCACCTTATTCATGGTGTCCTGACGCCGAACGCCCATCAGTTTGTCTTCTTCTGTAACAGGTTTATCGTCCTCATCTTCGCTATCATCTCCACGTGAATGATCATGAAAGCTTTGAATCTCACCGCTAATACCCTCAAAGTATTGCTTGATGCAGGTCTTGGCAAAACTTTTGGCATGTTCTGTGCAAGTCTCATCAAACATCTTGCGCTCCGTGTCTACGTAGTGGGACCAGTATTTGGTTTTGAGAAAGGCGGCCTGAGTGAAGCAGGGACGAATGGCTCTGATCAGAAATGCAGCGATTGTGATGATCAACAAGAACAACCATCCAAAAGCCTGGAACATTTAGAATACAGACAAAAAAAAATGTATGTATTAGTAACATTATTATTTTCAGCCTCATTGTACAATGCCATTAAGAAGTCTAAATTTTTAAGTTAGTCTATGCCAATAGTTTTAGGCTTGTGCAGAGTGCTACATTTTCGCCAACATTTGCAGCAGTCATGGTTCTTTAAGGATTTTCTCAATTCCTTTTGTCAACAAATATATGTGTGTGTTAGTTTTGTTTTATGTTCATAAAATTTATTAATAGTTTTATTTATTTTAGTACATCAAGTTAAACTGTATTAAAATGAGAAATGTTGCCTTGGCAGCTAGCTTAAATAGGTTGAAGTTTTTCAATATTTTAAGTTACCGTTTATTTTATTTCAAGTAACAAAAATGTTTTATTTTTTTATTAAATGTACAGCTTTTTTACACTTGTGTAAAAATATTTTTACACTTTTAGAATTACACTTTTTAAACACTTTTTTCCACATTTCTGTAGACAAATTAATTATTTTTACTTCTAGAACCCAACTGTTGTGCTCCGAGTCTGAGTACTTTTTGAGTTTAGGCAGCATAGAAACTTGTACAATGTATTTTTTTATGTAATCCTACTACTGTTTTGAATTAAAGGGATAGTTCACCCAAAAAAATGAAAATTCTGTCATTAATTACTCAACCTCATGTCATTCCAAACCCTGTAAGACAGTGGTCTCAAACTCAATTCCTGGAGGGCCACAGCTCTGCACAGTTTAGTTCCAACCAACTCCAACTCACACCTGCTTGGAAGTTTCTAGTAATCCTGAAGAACTTGATTAGCTGGATCAGGTGTGTTTGATTAGGGTTGGAGCAAAACTGTGCAGAGCTGTGGCCCTCCAGGAATTGAGTTTGAGACGACTTTTGTAAGACCTTCGTTCAACTTCGAAACACAAATTAAGATATTTTTGATGAAATCAGAGAGCTTTCTGAATGAATACTTTTTGTGCACAAAGAACACAAAAATAATGACTTTATTCAATGATTTCTTCTCTTCCGTGCCATTGTCCACCGTTATTCAAGAGAGTACCACGATGCATGCGTGAAAGAGAAGAATTATTGAATAAAGTCATTATTTTTGTTTTCTTTGCACACAAAAAGTATTCTTGTACCTTCACAAAATTATTATAGTTCAACCACTGATGTCACATGGAGTATTTTAATGATGTCCTTACTACCGTTCTGGGCCTTGACCGTGGTAGTTCCCTTGCTGTCTATGGAGGGTCAGAACGCTCTCAGATTCCATAAAAATATCTTAATTTGTGTTCCGAAGATGAACGAAGGTCTTACTGGTTTGGAACGACATGAGGGTGAGTAATTAATGACAGCATTTTCATTCAGCATTTTGTAAACTATCCCTTTAATATCAAGCAGTGGCAAATACTACAGTAAGCAGATCATCTTACCTGTGAAATACAGCGTATGTATCTGGTGGCGGCCTCTCTCGATAGGATGTGCTGGCCATCATATATATGCTTGCATGGTATTTTGGCCAATGTTCGTAAGAGTTCCTCCTGAGACAGTCCATGTCCACTTACATTCTTGCCCAATTCAGACATGTCCAGGTCCATACTGTAGGCACACAGGAAGCTTTTACCATCCATTAGAGTCACTGAGATCCAAACGGCTGGTGCGATGAGTGACCGCTGGGATATGGACACACACATATACCGCATGACTGCAGGGTCCTTCCTCCGCTAAACTGATGATTGAAGGTGGAAGACAGCGCTATTCATTCACTCCTCCCACTGACAATTCCTGCCGGTACTGGGAATCGAACCCGCAACCTTCGGGTTACAAGTCAATTAGGCCATGACTGCGCAAGTAGTTATCATCTCCACTGAAGGGCTTGACTTGACAAAGGCCATGTTCATCAACTTGATTACTAAACCACGATGCATCCCAGAAAATATTATTAGTGGGATTTTGATTCACCTCACTGAATACATATCAGTTCACCAAAAAGGTTTGCTCAGTTGGCACTGATAGCCACATGGTTAGTGTGGTGACACATGGTCGCCGTGATTTTGCCAAGTAAGACATGCTCCTGGATCAACATCTTTTGTTGATCCTGGATCAACATAACTGTCCAAAAATATAGACTTAACCCAATCCCTACCCCTAAACCTAACCCTACCCATAATTTATTCCTAAAAAGTGAACTGATAACTGATTAACAAGGGTGTAGAAGCACCTAACCCTGATTGTAAGCCCAAAACAGATATTTCCTGAAAAGTTATCCATCAATTCTGATTGGTTGATAGGAATTTTGTTTCAGGATCAACAAGGATGTTGATCTAGGAACATGTTGTACTTGGTGAAATCATGGTCACCGGTGACACATAGCACAACTGTGCTCGTGGCGACCCAAGTTCAATTCCCATCCAGTCCCCTTCGCCGATCCCATCCCCTTCTCTCTCCAATCAAAAATGCTTTCCTGTCTAACCTCTACTGTCCTATTCAATAAAGGCATAAAAGCCCATAAATATAACTTTAAACATTTTTGCTCATATTCGTTTACCACTTCATATGGAAATATTTATGTTAGGTAACATCTTTATTCCTGAAGGTGGTGACCAGTGAGTCTGGAGTGTTATGAGTGAATCTTTAAATTATTTACTTAAAAGATTCATTCAAAAACACAGCATAACACCATTAACAGCACAAAATTAAACCCAATTTTTTTTTTTTTTTTTTTTAAACATGACAGCTAAAGGATTGCAATTATTTGAGTGGTCAAAGACTTGTGTCTTAACAAGGAAAGTGGACACGAGCTCCATTAAAGCAAATCAAATTTAACAGTTTTTAACTTCAAAGAGTCCACATGCTTCATTGCTGTGGCATCAACCTCAGCTGGCAGAGACTATTGAGGCTTCTGAACAACTTTGTTCTTACAAAAGAACAGAATTGTATTTTTAATAAAAAAAGGATAATATATCTTGGAGTATATTTGAGTATATTAGTTGATTCTAAAAGTTCTGGAATTAATAGTTTGAAATGCGCCACTAATGGGTTTATTTTGATTATTGAGTGATTTACATTTTTTCTTTTGGTCCATATACACAGCAATCAGACAAACTTGCATATAACATTGTATGTAGAGGTGTTACCGGTGTACTATTTTAAAAAAGAGGAAGGGTTGTATGACAGCACAGTGTTCAGGAAGTGTGCTGTCAAACTCAAACTCTGACAGAGTACATCCTGTGTGAGAAGCAAAAAACCGAACAGAGCTATAAAAACACATTTTCAGCCAACTTATCTTTTCGGCACTACACTGAGAGACTCCGTTTTTTTGTGATTAAAGTTGGGGTTCTGAAAGGTAAGTTGTTTAATCACATAAAAAATATCCATTAAGCAATAGTGGATGATGTAAATGAAATAATATTTCAGAATGATGGACACTAGTGCTACCGGAACTTTAAAGAAGTAGTATATTATTATTATTTCAAAAGCGATTCAATACTTCATTTTTTATTGCTAATGATGTTGTTTATTAATATTTTCAAAGAGAATATACAGCTTTGTGTGCAGGAAGTAACTTTTTTTCACTCATAGGATGGAGGACACATTACTAAAGGTGTTTGTCGTGGTCGTCAGTCTGCTCCTCTCAAAGGATCACAATGTCTTTCAAGACCAAGATGACAACATCATGGTGAGCATGCAAGACCATGAGCACTTTCTATTGGAGGAGGGGGCAAAGCTAGAACATGGGGAGCACAATGTTGCCATGGAGCTGCCACATTCAAATCAGGAAGAGTCACAAAGTCATCGCAGGGTGCCGAGAGGAGAGGGGGACACGTCAGATGTTCAACAAATTACGCCAAATGTCAAGACCACAGTGCTGCACGAGGAGCAAATGTCCCCAGTGGGAGAGCAAAATGACTTCCACCAAAAGGCATTTGCACCAGATGACCAGGAAATATTGGATATTGACACAGACAAACAGACATTGCATATGTCAAAGGAAGGCCTAACACATGAGCATGTCAACGTGGACCAGTCAGGGCCCACTGTGGAACAGAATGTCTCTCAGGGGGAGGCAGCACACCCGGAAAAGCCACAAGCTGGCTGGACTGACACCCATCACGAACATCAAGTTGATCAGGGATTATTCATTGACCAAAAAATACCAACTTCAAGTCAAAGGTTGACAACGATAACTCAAGGGAAACAATCTAGTGACCAAGAGGACACCTACAGTTGGTACCTTTGGAAGACACTCTCCTTGATTTCATTTTTTCGTATTTTAAAAAAATTCCTCAGAAAGGGTTCCAAGCTGCAAAATAAGATGCTGAGATGCCTGAACATGTCCCAAGTTTCAGATCTTGATTCCAAGACCTTAATTAGCTTCCATAACCAGTGTATCCTGGTTCCACCCAGTCACAGTTGGCAAACTTGTGAGTTTGTAGAGGGTTTTGTGAACGACCTGCTGGAAGCTGTGAGGACTACAGGTTCAGACATGGAGATTGAAAACTTTATTGGCGTAGGGAGCTTATACGAGCAATGGGCTACAAGAAAAAGCATTGTGTGCGACATACATGTACCCGTCATCCCTCCAAAGCCGTATAGCTTCGAGTTTGAGCTTTTGAAAGAAAGTAGAGGTTCTTCAACCATCCAGTACTGTTGCAGAGTCAAGATGGTCAAAGGCGGCGCCAGTTCAACCATCTGCCCTTGCAGCAATTCCAACCTAGATGATGACGATACGTTGTGTCTTCTACATCCAGATAAAAAAGAAGATCATGTGACTGAAAAGTACATTAATGACTTTCTATGCCAAGAAAATAGCTCATATCTTGCTAAAACACATGTTGTGAAGTGGTTTAAGACAGCCGTTAGGAAAGCATGGGATGAGATCAGCCACAAGTATGAATTTGACCTACTATTCCAGAATAGAGAAAACCCTGGAAGTCTCAAAGTTCGTTTCAGGTCAGGTCGGGTCATTCTGTTCAATCTCACACCTGTGGTCAGATTTAAAGACTCTGAGGTACATCTGATCCCGTATTCTTCCTCTGCCATATTCTCGGACACCCATTGGCCTGTATGTTTTACACGCTACGAAAACGCCCTTCTTCAACACATAACCAAAACGCTTCCAGACAATGCATGCCATATTCAATGCCTACAGATCCTTTCCTTCCTACACAAACACCAGACTGGCCTGACTGGACTATGTGGGCTAACAAACTACCACTTGAAGAACGCAGTGTTACATCTTCTGGTCAACAAAACCTTATCTTGGGACCCTGAGCAGATGGCTTGCAGACATAATGATCTGCTGACTTTCTTACAGCAGAAACTCAAAACTAAATCACTAAACCATGCTCTGGTTGGGAATCCTCTCATTCCTAGTGAGATTGGATTTCCAGAAGAGTTCAGAGTGGGAAAACCTGTTAACTTGTTTCTACCATTGTCAAATGAAGAGATGTACTTAAAAACAAATAGACACTTACTGGAGATGATTAGAAACATGCCAGTGCTGATATATGAATATGGATCAATGAGAAACATTCTATAAGAAAAAAAATAATAAAAAAAAAAATTTATGAGATGCTGTGCTGGAAATGCTTAAATGTACTTTTGCTCAGGTGTTCATTATTTCATAATGCATCTACTCTTTTGGTGACAAATGTAAAGAGACGAAAGAATTTGTGAATTCAGTTTATCATATTAACTTCACAAGGCATAACTACATAGTAGGCACTTTTAGTCCTTAAGACAACCGTCATCAGTAAAAGACATTCTCCTAGTAATCATCATCTGATTCCCAGAACAACTCAAAGTCATCATGGCCAGCTAAAGAAAATTCAGGCATGGACTCTTCTGATGAAAGAGGTGATGAGGTTTCTGGGCCCATCTTCAAATTCCAAGACTCACTGGTGATCATTGTCTTACCTGATGAAAACCGAAAAACTTGGTCAGCAAGGAAAAACATTTGGGTAGGCCCAAGTCAAACTTAATTTCATTTAGGAAGTTCATTCATTTGTACAAACCAGATGCAACTGGAGGAGCAGGACATGTAGATGCACAACAGTTGCAGACTGTGGAATCACCATATAGCTCAGTCCACCTACAGCACACAAATCTACAATTACTACTCTCAGACTTGGGTAGATGAATTTAAAACTTTAAAAAAAAAACTACAAACTGTTTAATAGAATATGCAAGGTGAATCTAATCATTAGAGCAGACATTTTGGGAGTACATTTGTGCTCTTTATGTGCTTGAAAACTCACTTTTTGGTTTTTGTGTTATACGTGCATGACTTGGCACTTGGTCTAGGAGTCTGTGGTCCAAAGTCCAACTCACAATGCATAAACATAGTCTACAAAGGGAAGAGAGGAGTTTTTAAAGAGGTCAAACAAACCAGTAATTCATTCAAATGTCTTATAAATATGTTTCATGTTTTACCTTTTTGGGCTGTGGCAAAGAAACCATGTTTCTAAACAGAAAAGCTGCAACACAAAGCCGTCTTGTTGACACTAGTGTGGAACTTCGTCAGAATGCTGTTCTTACTGTCCAGCAGGCATCTACACATATATGATATTAAAGTTGGAATGAAATGAAAACTGTGGTAATTTTTCACCATTGTGACAGTCAATTGAAACAGCTTATTGTATAATGAGAAAGGGGAAGAGGGAGGATTAATTTATCCATTGGTAATTGTTTGGATCATTGTCACTTGCTAATTTGGTGGTCGTGGGGGGGTTGTTTTTTAAATTAAAGACTACAAGTGGCAAATTAACTTTTGTAATCCAGTGAATGGATCACTTATTAAACACTGAAAGAAAATCCATTTTGATTTAATGTGGACTTTAATACAATGACCCAAGTAAATCCAAACTATGGTCAAACTTAAATTTGACCATAAACAATGACACTAAAAATGTGTGGAAACAGCAACGCAAGTTGACTTCATAATTCAGTATAAAAAGACCATATTTACCCATAATTCTCAACCACGGAATACTTCTCCATTGACTGAGGGTTGGGAGAGGAAGTGACAGAACAACTGTTCAGGTACAGCCTGAGTTTTTTGTCAGGTACAGCCTGAATTTGCCTGCCTCACTGCCAGGGCCTTTGGCTTCAAAGCATATTGGTTTGCCAAGGACAAACCTCTGGCCATCAACAAGCAAGTTCCAAGATGCTGAAGCCATAAACTACAAATCAGTTTACATTTAGAAAGTAATATTACATCAGTTCAGTACAAGTTAATCTCAATCAACAGAATTTGGGGCACAATGCAGATTATCACAAGCCATAAATTTGCCCAGTCCCTCAAACAAACAAGGCAACAAGGAAGTAAATGGGGCCAATCTTGGGGAACTTAAACAGAAATGTGAAGCTTATAATTTTATTAAAAAGTCACTCAAACTATGCATTTGTGTTGTAAACTGAAAAAAACAACAACTAATAAATAACAATATACCATCCATTGCCATGATTAAGAGCCCTGCATGAGTTTGTAGGCCCCTGTAACGTACACGGTTCCACCTACTGTCTTGGTTATGAATAAAACCTGATAAGAGCGATGAAACCTTAGAATTAAAAATAAATAAATAAGCCTATGAGAAACTGAATTTTAAAGTATTTGCCAATTCAAAACAGAAGTGAAAAACCACTTTACTTTGTGTAGCTACAACGAATAGGCATCGAAAACGGCAGTTCCCTCACAATCAACCAAGTTACAGCTGGTTTATAGTGGAGCGTGTTTGTGTAAGTCACTCGATTGTCATCCTCCTGAAATAAAACATGTTACCAAAAGGCCACATACACACAGTAAAGTTTCAGGAGTGACACGGCATTGAACCACAGGAGTGAATCTCCCACAGACTCGTTGTGTTCTGCCATTTAAACCAAACTACTGTCTACATAGGCGTCTTATTGACATCTCTGATGAGAGTTTCACTACATCATTAACAGCTATTCGGTTCCGTACACACTGCGGTGAATTTTAATTAACCTTAGCTAGTGTGTAATTGGCCATTATGTCACCCACCTCTCGTTTTATGCCACATCCTTTCAGATAGTACAGAAAATAGTAGTGAGTAGCCGTGGCTTTATTGATAGCACACGTTCCCAGTTTCAAGTGTCTCCACGCGCCGTGACTGGTACAAAAACTCTTCAGGACTCTCACTAACATCCGGTCCAGGTGACACAAAACCTCCACCATCTTCTTCGGACCGGAGACATATTTCGCAGGTTTCGCGGCACGACCTGTGGGCAGAAGTATTGGCTTGACCAGCGGAGGCATCGGTTTACCGCCCTTTTCTGGAGTGAAAAGTTCTTGTTAAAGTTCAGCCGCTGGGATTCGTACCGACGCCGGTTTTAATTTTGAGCGCGTTTTTAATTTTGGCATTTACAAATCATTGTCATAGTCATCTCGCTTAATGTTAAACTTTCCACCGAGTCCCATTCACCCTCTGGATCAATTTAGGACCAGCTTAAACCAGCTAAGGACCAGCATAAACCAGCAAAGGACAAGCTCAAACCAGCATCCCAGCTTCAAAACATACCAGCATATGCTGATTTTTTTCAACAGTTACTGACTTATCTCCCGGATACCCGGATGTCAAGGCGTTGAGAGTCCCGTTCTATGGTACGGTTAGATGAAAGGACCAGCTCAAACCAGCATCCCAGCTTCAAAACATACCAGCATATGCTGATTTTTTCAACAGTTACTGACTTATCTCCTGGATACCCGGATGTCAAGGCTTTGAGAGTCCCGTTCTATGGTACGGTTAGATGGATTAAAAAAAAGAAACGAATACAGTTTCGTGCGCTGTGTCATTTACATTTCACCAGGTTAAAATAATATCTCAAGCTTTATGCTTGATTTATTTGTAACACATTAACCTCAAAACCTTTTCAGCTTTCTCTTTCTGCAAATTGTATGGTGTAGCGATATGACAGCACCCAGACACTCCAACGCAGCTCCATTCTTCGCGAAAGATGGATAAAAAGGCGCACAGGAAACAAAAACCTCGAAAAATGATATACGACCCGCCAAATGCTGGCCAAATCACAGAGATGCCGATTCGCACGGGACTAATATTATCACAGGACCTCGGTGTTCGGCGAAATATGGTAGGTCATTTGCGGGGGAATTTTTACTTTACAAATAAAAGACATGGCCGATTCGCACGGGATTAAGATCACAGATAACCTCCGCAATTATTACAAATGACTGGAGGTCACCAGGTAATATTAATCCTGTGCGAATAGGGCTTTCGTCAATTGTGAAAAAAAATTGGTTGAATTTGAATTTCGTCTCATTGCTTCATATAAAATCAAAATAATGACTTGGTACATACACTTTTTCCAGTTCTGTTGCCTTTTTTTTTGTTACATGTCTTATTATATTTATATAATTTAAAAGACAATGTGAGAAATATTTAGGAGAATGTATTTTCATTTTAACACCAAATAACAGAACATATAATAAGGTTATGAGGTGACATACCAAAATATATTTTATAATGTGATAAAAATTACAATGTGCCAAATTACTAAATAGTGCTAAAAATAGAATATAGCTCTCCTATTGTGTTTATTTACAAATATAAATTTTTTTATGATACCTATTTTTATAAATCTACATAATGTGACAACATTAAGCAAAATGTTTTGCTCCCAACAAGAGTGATCTGTGTGGCAAATCTGTGACTGTATAGCCTATATTTTGGGGTTTGGAACCTCGAGGGAAGTTCACACTCGTCCAAAAACCTCACAAAAGCTGATTGCGTGTATAAGCTTGTTGCGAAGTGTGTTGATATCGCTGTATTTGGGAAGAATTAATCTGCCAAAACAGGTCTGGGCCTCTGGCAGTCGGTCTTCTGCATCAGGACAGTCTAACAGTAAAATCTTCAGAGAGCGCTTTGAGAAACCTCCCACAGGTACACGGTCCGCCCCATACAAGAAAACTAGAGAAAAATAAATGTAAGGATGTGAGGCAAATAATAATGATATTCCTTAAATAATGTAGATGCATCAAGACAAAACCTACTCAGAAACTTCTTCTTGTTCTCTTCAGAGAGCTCAGAGAAAACAGTCCAGAAGTTCTTGATGAGCTCATCAGAGGCAGAACACTTTTCATAGGAAGCAGACTGAAGACGAAGCAGAAAAACTCAGGTACTATAAAATATTTAAAACATAAAAAGTTTCTTGAAGACGTTTACCTGCTGAAGCTCCTTCCACTCGTATTCAGGGGAGCCGTGGAGAAGCTCCTGGAGTTCCTCAGGGTGGAACATGCTCCAGGCATCAAGTGGACAGCCCTTAAAGAAACCTCTTGAAAAATGTTTGAACTGTTTCTTCACTGACTTGTTGAAAACAAAGTTGACATACAAATCCACATACTTCTGTCTGAAAAAAAAAAAGTTATTACTTTGCAATGCACAAAAGGAACATCTACAGCAGGGGTCACCAGACTTGGTCCTGGAGGGCTGGTGTCCTGCAGAGTTTAGCTCCAACTTGCCTCAACACACCTGCCTTGAAGTTTCAAGTATACCTAGCAAGACCTTGATTAGCTAGTTCAGGTGTGTTTGATTAGGGTTGTAGTTAAACTCTGCAGGACACCAAGTTTTGTGACCCCTGATCTACAGCACCTATAGACAAATTTGCCTTTTTATGTTGTTTTGTCATGTATGTATTTCAGAAGTAATGTATAATTAATTGAAGTCTATTATAACATCAAGAGGACATTTAGAAAATGAATCTGTTGCTAGTTATAAACTTTGGCCAGATGGATAGATAGTTTCTACCTATTAACTTTGGTCACTTGAATTTGATCTCCATTTGGAATTAGCTTTTTTCCTTTGACCTGAAGGAGGTAAATAACAGCACAAATGTAAGCATTTAAACAACAGCTTTGCACACTTTTATACAAATGAACCATAGAAACTGTATTACCGTGAAATCCAAAAAGAGCATATCCACTACTTCATCTTCTTCCTCCTCAAGAAGGCTTTTCAGACTTCTAATGTGAGATTTTTGAAATACAATTATAAATATGACCTGTTCTGAAACACGACTGTGAAGCCTACAGTGTAAAAAGTCTAATGGCTCGTAGTCTTTAACCGTTTACCTGGCCTCCACAGGAGATAGTTCCTCCAGATCATTCAGAGTGGGACTCTGCTGGAGGAGTTTCTTGAACAAGGCCAGTGGGAAGCCAATGTTTATATAATGACGGTTGTAGAGCGCCATTCCACAGATAACGCCAAAATAGTAAAAATCTCTATTAGCTTGCGTATTCTGAAAAGACACAAGCATCACAGCACATGTATGTGATATATGAGAAATACCACATTAGAAAGAACAAGGAATGCTTGGTGTAAAACTTACATCAGGATTGAACCAAACCAGTGAACTCTCATGGACTTCCAGCACCTTCTTCTCCCATTTCAGAAGAGACTGGGAAAGGAGGGAGAAGAATTCTGCCGATAAACCCCTCATATCTACTCCATTCTCCCCGATGAACGTCACCTGCACAGGAGATTTTCATTAAAATGCCATATCAAACATTTCAACTCTGAATTCAATTCTGTAATTCTTTTACCTGAAATAGATTATGAAATACGTGGGTTTTTTGTCTGAGATACGTAAGTGTGTCCAACCACACTGATTCTCTCTTTATGTGCAACACGTTGCCATTGGCCCTGGGTCTGAAGAGTTGCCACTGCAAGTACTAAGAAGAGTAAAATAATGTTAGCTTTTAAACGGATAGGCCACCCAAAAATGCAAATTCTGTCAAACTCAAACCTGTATGGCTTAATTTTTTCTGCGGAACACAAATATTCTAAAGAATGTTTGTAACCAAACAGTTTGGTGCCCATTGAATTCCATTGTATGATAGAAAATAAAGTTCTAATGACATACAGTAGCACCGCTGTGCTTTGGGCGTCCCGTGTTCGAGTCCCGGCTCGCAGACCTTTCCCAATCCCGCCCCCCTTCTTTCTCTCCCACTTAAGTCTAAATACTGTTCTATTGTAATAAAGGCAAAAATAAATCTTAAAAAAAAAACTAAATGATGACAGAATTTTCATTTTGGGTGAACTTTTGCTTAAAATCATAGTTGTTTGGCATATTCATGTATAGCATACAGTATGTATAACTGAGTACATCCTCATGTCTGGCACTCACATGAAACATTCTCCGTTTAGATGCAGTGTCAGCCGCAAAAGGGAACTTGACCAATATGTCAATAGTTCCCTGAAAGAAAAATGCAGTAAAGTAATATAAGATTTCTGGTAGTTATTGCTATATGTCATGCAAATCTATTTGAAATTTATTGATATGTATCATGTCCGAAGCCTTTAATACCTACAAGGTAGTAATCTTTCAATTTCAGCATATCCTGAAAATCATCAGTAATAGCAGACCGCAATAACTGCCATAACAGGTCCTCCAAGGTGGCTTTCAGCTATTGATGTAGAAAAAGAATTCTGTGGTGATTTGGTTTCCTTCCAAAAATCTCTTTGTGCAGCACAATTCACTATTGCTTTGGTTCTTACCGTATCTAGTAGATCACTGATCTCATGAATGATGAAATCCCTGTTTGGGATGTCTCTGTTGGCACTGCAGCAGACCTTCACAACAAAGTATAAGCAACTATTATACAATGATAGATTAAAATACATATTTGATCCAAAAAAAGCATCTTTGTTAAAAAAAAAGGCACCTGATAGATCATCCGAAGGATCTTCAAAAACTTCTTCAGGCGTTTAGTTAAGTCATAGCCCATTTTACCAAAAGAAATCTGGCCAATCAGCTCAGCAGATGCTTTGTGAAATAACTTCACCAGGCTTTTGAGCCAATCATCAGGGAGTTTGGACCAGTACTTCTCTGAGAATATAACATAAAAATACTTAAGACAAATACAGCAAAGCCAAAAACACAAGTCAAAGGCTGAAAGTTCTCCCAGCTTTACCTAACACCTTGTGAGCATCAGGATCCAGCTGAAGGATTTTGGAGGCCAGAGCTTCAGTGAGTTCAGTTCTTCGTTGTTTCTTGAGACGTCTGATGAGCTCAGGGAGGAGAAGATAAACTCTCAGCGATTCAACACCAACTGGATTTGGATTCAGAGATCGCAGCATCTGTTCAACCACCTTCACTACCTGAGATACACAAACCATTAACTGCATCTTATTGTTTAAAATGTAATTAACATTTATTAATGTTTATAAATGTACACAATTACCTCTGATATCAAGCTTTTATTCTCTGATAACTTTGCAAAGGATGTTTTAACCAGATCAAAATCCAAACCACAACGATCCTCAGACGTCTGATAATGATCATCACAACTACAAAAACAGAAATTTAGATTAATATCTGCAATGGAAGGAGGCACAAAAATGAGAAAATATTAAAAAGAACTACTTCATTTTACTTCATTTCGAGAAAACTTCCATTCAGAGAGGCAGCGGAGGAGAACACTGTGTTTATTTCCCTGTAAATAACACAATACTTTTACAAATTCTTTCTGAGTCCATTTATATGCATTAACATATACGATTGCTCAATTATATTATATTAGGGTACAACTCTTTATACATAATAGTAAGATTCCTACATAAGATCGAGATTCACTTACTGGATTGTGTAAATAAACAACAATTATTTACTCTCTGGTATTTCTTCGATTTAATAGTAAGTTTAAAAAGAAGGACAAATGCATTAAGGTCCTGGACACTCAGTTCCACATGCAATTTCCCAGTATTTCAAAAATGGCATGGAAATAGTATACATAAACTCTGGATTTATATCAGTATCAGTAAATGGAAACACTAACTGCTTTATGGTTGCCAATGAATCAGTTCCAGACAGCCATCGGTCAATCATTCTGTCATTTAATGTCAAAGCCCCTCTGCTTGGATTGGATTTGACCTTACTTTCCAGTTCCTACAAAATACAAGTAAAACATGAGTAATCACAGTGCAGCAATAATTTATATTAAACTACTAATGAATGAAAAAAAAGTCCTACTTTGAAAAACAAGGCAAAGGAATGATTCTCCCCAGCGATGATTTTTTCAATTGTATATTCATGATTACAATCTGTGTGCAACAAACATTTAGCTTTGTTTAGTTCTGAACAACAGCACGAGTAAAACAATATTCATAACAAAATACCCCACTGCTAAAAGATGATTTACTTACCGGTTGGCAGATCCACAGGGAAAGGCACAGACTGCTTGATCATTTCTCCGTTTCCCAGCTGCCCTTGCATGCCACATCCAAACGAGTAGATCAGCTTTGACGATGCGATTGATACAAGTGTGTGATGTCTTTATACAAGTAAAAAATCATTATTAAACTGAACTATACACAGACTTGAAATAGGGCTAATATATATCTTGCGAGGAATTATCATTATGTTATGGTTGCATCATGAGATTTAAAAAAGTGCATAAAGAAATCTGTAGTATTTCTCTGAACACCGATTGCTTATGAACTAATGTCTTTACCTCCCACATGTGACCTGTGACACTTCAGACCCCCACAGTTCAGCAACCACCCGCGGATGATGTTCATCTCTAAATGAGTTGTGCCCAAGCTGACCAGAACCTCCGGATCCAAATGTGAACACTGTGCCGCCCTAATGATACAGCTATAAGATCAGCATCTATTTCAGATAAAAAATAGTATATATAATATAGAAAAATAGTATATAATAATAAAAATGATACTCTACCTTTGATAAAGTGGCAGTGTGTTCCGCTCCACATGAAATGGACACCGTTTTTTTCCAGTTCAGGCTATTTACAACTGTTGGGACGTGTCTGTCTGTGGTCACAAGAATGGTGAATAGAATTAATCACTTCCAAATACGTCATATTCACGCTTTGATATAGATATGTATTGCACAGATTTGGTACATTTAAATGTACTTTCATACTATACTAATACTATACTAAGTTTTTACATAATCAGACCTGTAGTGTCTCCGAGGCCCAGCTGTCCAGCAGAGTTCTTTCCCCATCCAAACACGACTCCAGAGAGAGACAACACAAAGCTGTGGTCTCCTCCAGCGCTGATCTGAGCCAGCGGGATCCCACTCAGACTCTGAACATGTTGAGCAGACGGAGAGCCGGGATGATCTTTCCTCAAACCCAGCTGACCATGAGAGTTCTCACCCCATACCAACACCTGACCATCTGAAAGAGCAACAGCTCTGAACATGTACACTCAAATCTCAATCAATTCATCTCAATCATAAGATGTCTAAAGATGAAAGCAAAATGGCAGATTAAATAGTTGTGAATACCGTTGGTTAGTGCCACTGAATGATGGTCTCCACATGTGATCTGAATCACCTGCCTGTTATCCAGACCTTTGAGAGGCCTGCAGAGACAAGACAATCTGTCAGATAGATACTTGTTATTATCATTTATGGTCATTTATACTGTCATGTCTCCATAAACATACTTGCACACAGTAAATTTGTCCATGATGAGAACTTTTCCTGAATCAGAAAGAAGCACTGCACCATCTCCTCCACAGACAATCAGTCTGATTCTGTCATTCTTTAGCTGTAGTTGCTCTGGAGTAAATAAAATACTTTCATCAGTTCAACTTTTGTTCAGGCTGTAAAATTAAACAAACTACTTTCATTATGATGATGTCATTAATAATACGCTTACAGTAGGCTATATTTCAGTAAATCATATACTTTCACATACAAACTTGGCATTTTTCTTAGATTTTTAACTTTTTAAACGATGACATAAAGTGACATTTAGAGCATCATACTTAGTTTCCCATCATTACGGTCTTCACTGAGCAATCTCAGGACCGAGACCTTCCCATCCCGGATAAATCCAGCAAAACTCCTTCCAGCTGACATGTCCTGAACATTTGATTTCGGACACATGGATCGTATTCCAGAATTGCCATGTTTGACTTGGTCAGGCTTTACCAGCCCCAAACCCTCTCTGACCTGCGCTCCCCAAAAACATAACATGACCACAGCTCTGATGCACGAGAAGATCAGACTCCAGAAGAGACTCTCTTTCTTCCTGGACTGACGAACACATTCAAATTAAACTGAAAGCAAACACGAAAGTTAAAAAGGAAATGCTGATTTCAGGCTAAACGAAACTTTTTCGAATTCCCACAAAATGAAAGCGTTTGGAAACTGTATCTACCATGTTTGTATTTATTTATTTTTTTATAGATAGTGATAAGCTAACCTATGGGAGCCCTTATTTCTGCGCCACTGAATAAAAATAAAAAGTCGCAATTACCTTTTTTATTTTTTATTCAGTGGCGGAAACTGGCTTCCACACAAAACCATGATGACAAATTAAAATACGGATGAGGGATTACGATTTATTTGGAAAACGAAACCAAAACTTAAGGAGATAGCCTAGTTCACCCAAATATGAAGATAATTGATATCAATTCTTTACTTCCGTCTTGTTCGAAAGTGCGACTTAATATTGCGTATAGCGCCACCTTCTGGCCGTTTTCACACAGTTTGGCACACACATTTCTTTGCATGTTGTACTGATATACTACATATGGGCTTTTATTGGTTCTAAACCAGTCCACTAGAGGGCAATAATGACTTAAAATGATTTAAAATCATACAATACAATATTTAAACTAATTTAAAACAACTACAAATCAATATATTTCCTATTTGAATTTGTGTGACTTTAATATTTTTTTATTTTCATTCATTCATTTAATAATTTATTCTGTCAGTCATTCATTCAGACCTCATTACCACATCATGACTTAAAATTATTAATAATCATACAATACAAACAAACAATAAAATAAGCTACTAATCACTATAAAAACTGCTAATTAATATTTTTATTTAAACTTGAATATTTTAAGACTCATTTTAAAAGTGCGTTTTAAATAATGGTTTTTTTTTTTTTTTTTTTTTTGAACTCTATTTATTAAGGTTTTGACAATGATTACAATAAATTCACAATAATAGTATAAAAACTATAAACATTTTTTAAACTCTCAACAACCTGTCCCCAATCCTACCCATATATGTATACATGCATATATATATATATAGTGATATATATAAGTGATAAGTACAGACACAAAGACATCAAATAACCCACATTTATCCAGCGTATCAGCCATTGTTCCATGCCGAAGGCTGAGAGATTCAGATTTGTCCAGAAGGTGGTGGTAATGCAACTGAAAGTTGTAGAAGACGATGACCGACTTTATTTTATTATATATTAACTTATTAGGTTAAAATGGGCCATCTAAAATTGCTTGAAGGACATTTGTAGTAACAGTGTGACAAGAAACAACTGCCAATAATTGCCTCAAACCAGATTATGAAGGAGCGCCACAAAAAAACAAGTACAGTTAGTATTGCGTACTAACTAAACACAATTGTGAAAACATTGTGTTAAATCAAACAATTACTTGGTAACTTAAACTTACTTTATTCCAGTTCTGTTGCCTCTTTTGTTCCATGTGTAAATATGATGAATATAATTTTTAAAAACGGATAATACAAGACATTTTCTAGAACATGTATTTTTATTTATCTAGGCAAATAAATATGTTTGAAGAAACACTAAATAACAAAACATACAATAAGTTTGAGTTGACATACCAGAATATCTGTATATTCATGCATTATATTAGGCTATATAAAATCACAAAGGCCTTTAGTTAAGTTATTCTACCAGCAGTAAAACATAAACAATAAAAATTATTTTAAATAATGCTAGAAATAGAATATCTATAGCTCTCACAATGTGTTTATTTACATATGTTTGATGTTATTATGATGTCTAACCTATATAAATGATGATAACTAGCCAATATGAATGTTCCATACCCAATAAGCTGCAAAGTTTAGCAGCATACGCTTGACTGCATAGGGTCTGGAATATGGAGGGAATTTCACGCTCGTCCAAAAACCTTACAAAAGCTGATTGCGTGTATAAGCTTGTCACGAAGTGTGTTGATATCGCTGTATTTGGGAAGAATTAATCTGCCAAAACAGGTCTGGGCCTCTGGCAGTCGGTCTTCTGCATCAGGACAGTCTGACAGTAAAATCTTCAGAGAGCGCTTTGAGAAACCTCCCACAGGTACACGGTCCGTCCCATACAAGAAAACTAGAGAAAAATAAATAATGTGAGGATGTGAGGCAAATAATAATGATATTCCTTATGTAGATGCATCAAGACATTCGTGTTAAAGACAACACTTACTCAGAAACTTCTTCTTGTTCTCTTCAGAGAGCTCAGAGAAAACAGTCCAGAAGTTCTTGATGAGCTCATCAGAGGCAGAGCACTTTTCATAGGAAGCAGACTGAAGACGAAGCAGAAAAACTCAGGTACTGTGAAATATTTAAAACATAAAAAGTTTCTTGAAGTTTCAGTGGGTTACCTGCTGAAGCTCCTTCCACTCGTATTCAGGGGAGCCGTGGAGAAGCTCCTGGAGTTCCTCAGGGTGGAACATGCTCCAGGCATCAAGTGGACAGCCCTTAAAGAAACCTTCTGAAAAATGCTCGAACTGTTTCTTCACTGACTTGTTGAAAACGAAGTCGACATACAAATCCACATATTTCTGTCTGGAAAAAAGGTGTTTTTACTATGCAGTAATGGATTGTTGCATCCTCCTGCTGGAGTCCCTATGATCGCCACCAGAGGGCCCTCCTCCCATCTCCCTAGCTTTCCCATCATGAACTTCATTTCCCATAATCTATTGCCTGGACACTTCCACCTGTGTGTCACTACCTCATTAACTCCTTTATAACTCTATATACAGTATATTACAACATCAAGAGGACATTTAGAAATGGAACGTTTTGCCAAGACAAGCTTGTTTGAAACATTCAAAGATATTTTGAAGAGTTGACAGATAGATAGATCTATTTCTACCTATTAGCTTTGGTCACTCGAATTTGATCTCCGTTTGGGATGAGCTTTTTTCCTTTGACCTGAAGGAGGTAAATAACAGCATAAATTGAAACAACAGCTGTGTACACTAATACATGTGAACCATAGAAACGGTATTACCGTGAAATCGAAACCGAACATATCCACTACTTCATCCTCGTCCTCCTCAAGAAGGCTTTTCAAAGTTCTAATGTGAGATTTTTGAAATTCAATTAATATGACCTGCTCTGTAACACTACAATGTATAAAATCTAATGTCTCGTAGTCTTTAACCGTTTACCTGGCCTCCACAGGAGATAGTTCCTCCAGATCATTCAGAGTGGGACTCTGCTGGAGGAGTTTCTTGAACAAGGCCAGTGGGAAGCCAATGTTTATATAATGACGGTTGTAGAGCACCATTCCACAGATAACGCCAAGATAGTAAAAATCTCTATTAGCTTGCATGCCCTGAAAAGACACAAGCATCACAGCACATGTATGTGATATATGAGAAATACCACATTAGAAAGAACAAGGAATGCTTGGTGTAAAACTTACATCAGGATTGAACCAAACCAGTGAACTCTCATGGACTTCCAGCACCTTCTTCTCCCATTTCAGAAGAGACTGGGAAAGGAGGGAGAAGAATTCTGCCGATAAACCCCTCATATCTACTCCATTCTCCCCGATGAACGTCACCTGCACAGGAGATTTTCATTAAAATGCCATATCAGACATTTCAACTCTGAATTCAATTCTGTAATTCTTTTACCTGCAATGGATAACAAAATGAGTGGGTTTTTTGTCTGAGATACTTTAGCGTGTCTGTCAACACTGATTCCCTGTTTATGTGCAACATGTTGCCATTTAAAAAGATCCTGTATGGGTCTGGAAAGCTCTGTAAAAGTCCCTGCAAATACTAAAAAGAGTAAAATGATGTTAGCTTTAATGGGATAGTCCACCCAAAAAAAAAAATTCTGTCATCATTTACTCATATGACTCTATTTCTTCTGCAGAACAAAAATATTCTAAAGAATATTGGTAACCAAACAGTTTGGTGCCCATTGATTTCCATTGTATGGTAAAAAAGGCATTTCTCAGTTTAAGAGTGAATAAATGACGACCAAATTTTCATTTTAGGTGAACTGCTACTTAAAAAATCAGTTATTTATCATATGCATGTTTGGCCTATGTATAACTTAGTATATCCATGTCTGACTTACACAAAACATTTTCTGTTTAGACACAGTGTCAGCCACAAAAGGGAACTTGACCAATATGTTAATAGTTTCCTGAAAGAAAGATGCATTGAAGTAATATAAGGTTTCTCAAAGTAATTGAACAAGAAACATACAAATGACATACATCACGTATCAAGTCGACAGCCTTTAATACTTACAAAGCAGTAATCTCTCAATTTCACCATATCCTCCCAATCGTCAGTAAAAGCAAAACCCAAAAATGGCAATGACAGTTTCTCCAAGGTGGCTTTCAGCTATTGATGTAGAAAAAGAATTCTGTGGTGATTTGGTTTCCCTCTAAAAATCTCTTTGTGCAGCACAATTCACTATTGCTTTGGTTCTTACCGTATCTAGTAGATCACTGATCTCATGAATGATGAAATCCCTGTTTGGGATGTCTCTGTTGGCACTGCAGCAGACCTTCACAACAAAGTATAAGCAACTATTATACAATGATAGATTAAAATACATCTTTGATCCAAAAAAGCATCTTTGTTTAAAAAGGCACCTGATAGATCATCCGAAGGATATTCAAAAACTTTTTCAGGCGTCTAGTTAAGTCATAGCCCATTTCACCACAAGAAATCTGGCCAATCAGCTCAGCAGATGCTTTGTGAAATAACTTCACCAGGCTTTTGAGCCAATCATCAGGGAGTTTGGACCAGTACTTCTCTGAGAATATAACATAAAAATACTTAGACAAATACAACAAAGCCAAAAACACAAGTCAAAGGCTGAAAGTTCTCCCAGCTTTACCTAACACCTTGTGAGCATCAGGATCCAGCTGAAGGATTTTGGAGGCCAGAGCTTCAGTGAGTTCGGTTTTTTGTTTCTTGAGACGTCTGATGAGCTCAGGGAGGAGAAGATAAACTCTCAGCGATTCCACACCAGTTGGATTTGGATTCAGAGATGGCACCAGTGTCTGCTGAACCACCTTCACTACCTGAGATACAAAAAATAAATAAAATTAACAGCATCTCAAATGTAATTAAAATTGGTTATAAATGTTAGATTTATCATTACCTCTGATATCAAGCTTTTATTCTCTGATAACTTTGCAAAGGGTGTTTTAACCAGATCAAAATCCAAACCACAACGATCCTCAGACGTCTGATAATGATCATCACAACTACAAAAACAGACATTTACTTTAACATCTGTAATGGAAATAGTCATTTTAGGCACAAAAATGAGAAATTACTAAATAGAACTACCTAATTTTACCTTGTTTTGAGAAAACTCCCATTCATAGAGGCAGCGGAGGAGAACACTGTGTGTATTTCCCTGTAAATAACACAATACATTTAATGATTCTTTTCTAATCCATTGATATGCATTACTTTCATATATACAATTGCTCAATTGTATCATTACACTTCTAATTATAAAAACAGTAAGAATCCTACAAACATAAGATCAAGATTGTAAGGAAAACACTCACTGTTTTATTGTTGCCCAGCATGAATCAGTTCCAGACAGCCATCGGTCAATCATTCTGTCATTTAATGTCAAAACCCCTCTGCTTGGATTGGATTTGACCTTATTTTCCAGTTCCTACAAAATACAAGTAAAACATGAGTAATCACAGTGCAGCAATAATTTATGTTAAACTACTAATGAATGAAAACTGCCATGTCCTACTTTGAAAAACAAGGCAAAGGAATGATTCTCCCCAGCGATGATTTTTTCAATCGTATATTCTTGATTACATTCTGTGTGCAATAAATACTTAGTTTAGATCTTTGAGCATCATCATGAATATAAAAATATTCATAACAAAATACCCTAATGCTAAAAGATGATTTACTTACCGGTTGGCAGATCCACAGGGAAAGGCACAGACTGCTTGATCATTTCTCCGTTTCCCAGCTGCCCTTGCATGCCACATCCAAACGAGTAGATCAGCTTTGACGATGCGATTGATACAAGTGTGTGATGTCTTTATACAAGAAAAAAAATCATTACTAAACTGAACTATACAAAGACTTGAAATAGGGCTAATATATATCTTGCGAGGAATTATCATTATGTTATGGTTGCATGAGATTTAAAAAAGGTACATAAAGAAATCTGTAGTATTTCTCTGAACACCGATTGCTTATGAACTAATGTCTTTACCTCCCACATGTGACCTGTGACACTTCAGATCCCCACAGTTCAGCAACCACCCGCGGATGATGTTCATCTTTAAATGAGTTGTGCCCAAGCTGACCAGAACCTCCGGATCCAAATGTGAACACTGTGCCGCCCTAATGATACAGCCATAATATCAGCATCTATTTCAGATATTGTTACTTTACCATACACTGCCAAGACATCTCATAATTCGTGTAGCGTGATATATTTTATCATTTAAAAATAGTACAGTTAGGTCCATATATATTTGGACACTGACACAATTTTCACAATTTTCACAATTTCCCTGGTGGCTCTGTATGCCACCAGAATAGAATTAAAATGAAACAATTCAGATGAAATTGTAGTGTAGACTTTAAGCTTTAACTCAAGGGGTTGAACAAAAATATAACATAAAATTCTTTTAAAAAAAAAATTTTTTTAAAAAGGAATTACAACCATTTTTATACACAGTCCCCCCCATTTTCAGAGGCTCAAATGTAATTGGACAATTAAATATAATCATAAATATAGCTGCAAGCAGCGATACGGGGCCAAGGCCCTGAAGGGGCTGTACACTCTTAAAAATAAAGGTGCTTCACGATGCCATAGAAGAACCTTTTTGTCTAAATGGTTCCATAAAGAACCTTTAACATCTGAAGAACCTTTCTGTTTCACAAAAGGTTCTTTGTGGCGAAAGAAGGTTCTTCAGATTATAAAAAGGTAAGAAAGAGATGGTTCTTTAAAGAACCTTTGACTGAATGGTTCTTTGTGGAACCAAAAATGGTTCTTCTATGGCATCGCTTGAAGAACCTTTTGAAGCACCTTTATTTTTAAGAGTGTAGTGCAGTGCAGAGCAGGAAGATCAAAAACAGCATAAATTGAATGAACATGAAAATCAGCCAGTTCAGATTTATAGTTGAGAATGAACTTAGAATGAACAGTCCAAGTGAAGTTCAAATGAAAATGAACACAGCATGGATAAAAACAAAATTTAGAAATAAAAATTTCTAATCCAGAAGGAATAATGATTTGTACATTGCTGATCTGGATAACAAAGGAATCAAATCAGCACAACATTACACACAATTTTATTAAAATACACAACACGGGACGCAAACCCACAACCTCCAGGTCAAGCGCCTGTCGCATATCTTGTTGCACCACTGGGGAGACGGGTGTTCATACAGACGCTGAAGTTCAGAAGTTCAACCGAGAATCAATTCAAACAAACTCAGGGACGCTTAAATTTCGAGAGGTATTTCTCAGGAATGGAAGCGAATATCAAAAATCTGTTCAGTCATTTTTGTGCGGCTCGGTCCAAAGATCATCTGGTCAGATTTTGGACAAAATTGGACAAAATTTGTAGGAGTAGAGAAAAAACTGTTTTACATTTATTTCAATTTGGAGGACAGGCACATTAATGGAAAATGATAAATGAGACTTCATAAGAATCAGCATGACCCAGGGAATGAAAGGATATATAAAAATAACAAAATTTGGACAATGTTTCCAAAAGTTATAAGCATTTTTGTAAAAACCTTTATATCTCTGGAACACTAGGTGGCAGTCTGTTCAAACTTCTCATGTACCTCCGGGACATGCCGTCAATGATCCCTGTCAATTTTTGTGCTAATATGTCAAGTGGTTCAAAAGATATGGCAATTTATGACAAATTTCAAAATGGTGGACAAGCTGATACAAAAACACAGACACTGATACAAAAATTGACAATTGAGATTCGGCATGACCCAAGGAATCCATAGATGCCAAGATTATGATTGAACTATTCAAAAGTTATAAGCAAAAAGAGCCCTTTTTCATGCCTCACGACTCATAAATGGCGCTGTACCCAACTTTGGCATGGACCCTCATATCACGCAGTTGATGAAATGTACCAAGTTTCATTTTGACTGATCAAAGTTTGGTCGAGATACAGCCTTTGAACCAATTTCAAGTCGACCTCATTTAAGTTCACAGCATCATCACTTTTTTTTTTTGACCTGTAGGTCATAAAATTCTGTTCAGTCATTTCTATGCAGCTCAGTCCAAAGATTATCTCTGCCAAGTTTTGGAAGAATTAGACAAAATTTGAAGAAGTAGTGAAAAAACGAAAAACTGTACTTTTCAAAATGGCCACTACTGTAATGGGTGCAGACTTAATATAATAAGTTAAGATATTCAATGTGATCAGCATGAGGAGAGTAAACAGATGTACTAAGTTTCATTTTTCTTAAACTAAGGGTTCAAGAGTTATTTCCATTTCAATGTTGAATTTTTGAACTGGTGGTGGCGCTATAGAGTTGGTCCCAGAGACCCCAAATTTGGTCAGATCACTATTCATGAGCATCACTACAAGTGTGCCAAATTTCATCATTTTCCTATGTTCCTTTCATAGGGCTGCCATTGACTTCCTTTGGGGAAGAAGAAGAAGAATCTGTACAGATACAATAGGGGCAACAGAAAATGTTCATTTTTAATATTTTGTTGAGAATCCTTTGCAGGCAATGACTGCCTTAAGTCTGGAACTCATTGACATCAGTGATGCTTTGCCAGGCCTTTACTGCAGCTGACTTCAGTTACTGTCTGTTTGTAGGTCTTTCTGCCTTTAGTTTTGTTTTCAGCAAGTGAAATGCATGCTCAATCGGGATGAGATCAGGAGATTGACTTGACCATTGCAGAATATTCCACTATTTCACCTTCAAAAACCCCTTGCTTTTGCAGTATGTTTTGGGTCATTTCCACTGGTACTGTGAATCGCTGTCCAATCAATTTTGTGCATTTGGCTGAATCTGGGCAGAGAGTATATACTGTACCTGTACACTTCAGAATTCATCCGGCTGCTTCTGTCCTCTGTCACAGCATCACTAAACACCAGTAACCCAGAGCCACTGGAAGAAAATGCTCATGCTTTCACACTGCTCCACCGTGTTTCATAGATGATGTTGTATGCTTTGGATCATGAGCTGTTCCAAGCCTTCTCCATGCTTTTTTCTTCCCATCATTCTGGTACATGTTGATCTTAATTTCAGTCGTCCAAAGAATGCTTTTCCAGAAGTGGTGTGACTTTTTTTTAGATGTTTTTTGGCAAAGTCTAATCTGGCCTTGTTTGC
>NW_015664019.1:719430-747874 GCF_001515625.1 Sinocyclocheilus rhinocerous | reverse complement strand
CTTCTCTTGATTGTAGACTTTGACAGTGACATGTCTACCTCCCGGAGAGTGTTCTTCACTTGGCTGGATGTTGTGAAAGGGTTTTTCTTTACCATGGAGAGGATCCTCAGATCATCCACCACTGTTGCTCTCCGTAGATGTCCAGGCCTTTTTATGTTGCTGAGCTCACTAGTGTGGTCTTTTTTTTCTCAGAAGGTACCAAACTGTTGATTTGGCCACTCCTAATGTTCCTGCTATCACTCTGATTGACTTGTTTTGTTTTTGAAGCCTAACAATTGTCTGTTTCACCTGCACAGAGAGCTCCTTTGACTGTATGATGTGGGTTCACAGCAACAGCTTCCAAATGCAAATGGAACACTTAGAATCAACTCCAGACCTTTTACCTGCTTAATTGATGTAGAAATAACGAAGGAATAGCCCACATCTGTCCATGAAACAGATTTTGAGTGAACTGTCCAATTTATGGATTCTGTTACACCAAATACACAAAATAATGATCTTTAAAAAAGCATCATATGACCCCTTTAACCTTTCCTCCAATTTTGATGTGAATACTCTCAAATTAAAGATCAGAGTGTGCACTTTAATCCCGTATTCATTATATAACTGCAACTATATTATTATGTTGGGTCAGCAACTAAAATAATACAAATTGTGCCTGTGTCCAAATATATATGGACCTAACTGTATGTAATAATAATAATAATAATAATAATTATTATTATTATTATTATTATAAAATGTTGATACTGTACCTTTGATAAAGTGGCAGTGTGTTCCCCTCCACATGAGATGGACACAGTTTTCTTCAATTGAAGGCTATTTATAATTGTTGGGATGTGTCTGTCTTTGGCGACAAGAATTGTGAATTGAATTCATCACTTCCAAATGCATCATTTTCATGCTTTGATATAGATTTGACACATTATTGCACAATTAAGTACCTTTACATGTAATTTCATACTGTTATTGATTTAGCCTTTACATGAAGAAACAAGAAGACCTGTAGTGTCTCCGAGGCCCAGCTGTCCAGCAGAGTTCTTTCCCCATCCAAACACGACTCCAGAGAGAGACAACCCAAAGCTGTGGTCTCCTCCAGCACTGATCTGAGCCAGTGGGATCCCACTCAGACTCTGAACATGTTGAGCAGACGGAGAGCCGGGATGATCTTTCCTCAAACCCAGCTGACCATGAGAGTTCTCACCCCATACCAACACCTGACCATCTGAAAGAGCAACAGCTCTGAACATCTACACTCAAATCTCAATCAATTCATCTCAATCATGAGATGTCAAAAGATTAAAGCAAAATGGCAGATTAAATAGTTGTGAATACCGTTGGTTAGTGCCACTGAATGATGGTCTCCACATGCGATCTGAATCACCTGCCTGTTATCCAGACCTTTGAGAGGCCTGCAGAGACAAGACAATCTGTCAGATAGATATTTGTTATTATCATTTATGGTCATTTATACTGTTTTGCCTACATAAACATACTTGCACAAGGTAGATTTGTCCATGATGAGAACTTTTCCTGAATCAGAAAGAAGCACTGCACCATCTCCTCCACAGACAATCAGTCTGATTCTGTCATCAGTATCATCATTTAGATCTAGTGATTCTGGAGCAAATAATATATATATATTATAAATATTATATTATATTACATGTTAATATTATAAACATGTTTATAAACATAAAAAACATGTTTTATTATTAAAGTGCCCCTATTATGGGTAATGAAAGGTTCATATTTTGGTTTTGGGAGTTCCCAACAACAGGTTGACATGCATGCAAGGTCAAAAAACACTTTCATTGTCTTATAACATGCATTTATTTTTTACCTTATTTGCTTAACGACTCCCAAACGATTCGCTCAACGATTCATTTTTCCAAACCCCTCCTTTGCGTGACGCGATTTCATTACCATTTCATAATAAAAGCTACATTTGTGAGCGAAAAGACCAACAAGTGGGCGGGCAATATGCTAATGTTTCATGTTGACGTCAACATGAAACGGCTTGGGATTCGTTTTAAAAACGACTCGTTTCAATGATTCAGAGTCGACTCTTTCTTTTGAGAGACAATAGGTGCACTTTCAGATTTAAAACTTTGCAGGATGTTTTCATTCACTTAGAGCTGTGTTACACACTGCATGAAAGGTAATTTTCAAAAATCCATAATATATTTAGAATTTAGCCTATGTTTTCATTGCATATCTGATCAATTATTATGTTTTAGCCTATGAAGTATAATTTAACAATACGAATAAAACAAAGCGCCATTTGTTGTATCATACCTATATGATAATCATCTTCACTGCGCAATCTCAGGAACGAGACCTTCCCATCCCGGATAAATCCAGCAAAACTCCTTCCAGCTGACATGTCCTGAACTGCTGTTTTCGGACACACAGATCGTATTCCAGAATCGCCATGTTTGACTTGGTCAGGCTTTACCAGCCCCAAACCCTCTCTGACCTGCGCTCCCCAAAAACACAACATGACCACAGCTGATGCACGAGAAGTCTCTCTTTCTTCCTGGACTGACGAACACACTCATGTTAAACTGAAAGCAAACACGAAAGTTAAGCAGAAAATTGTTGTTTTCAGCCTAAACGAAACTTGTTCAATTTCCCACAAAATGAAAGTATCTGGGAATGATATCTTAGGACGTCACTGGAAAACGAAACCAAAATTTAAAGGGACAGTTCGCCCAAAATTAAGATTCTATTGGCAATTTTTACTCCCGTATTGTTTCAAATCAGTAGTCCTATTCTATACATTCCTTCACGGATCACAAAAACAGGTGTTTGGCAAAATGGAATGGACTGAAAACTCACTAAAGTCTCCATTATTCATCTGTTTTTCATACAGAAAAAGTGGATGTAATTCTGTATAAATTCTGCGTAACTCCTGTAGGCTATATTTTAGAACGCGAAATCATTTTAATCATTTGCTATTCTAACTTATAACTGATACAAATCGACCTATAGGAGGGTATGTAGGATTTTTTTAACAAATTGAAATGGCCAATGAAGAAAATAATACAAATCTGATGTACTCTTGTTCAAAAAGAAGAATTTCTGCTGTTTCGTGTGAACGTTTAGAAACAGAACTGTGCTTCATTACTTTTCTGAGGCCGTCCAGCCACCTCAATGAGGGAAAAGTGCTGGGAGGACATTAGTAGTAACAGTGTGACAAGAACCATCTGCTGATAACTGGCTCAACCCTGTCAACCAAACAGTTTATGAATGAGCTCCAACAGTGTTTACTAAAACATGTATTTTTATTTAAGCAATTCAATATGTTTGAAGAAACAATAACATGTTATAAGTTGACATACCAGAATATCCACATATTAATGCATTATATTATATAATATAACAATTACAAAGTGTTATAGTTAAGTTATTCTGTCAGCTGTAAAGCATAAACAATGAAAGGTCATTATTTTTATGCTATATATAAAATAGAATATGTATAGCTCTCATATTGTGATTATTTTAGCCAACAAATATTTCGTTTTTTATGACAACTATACATTTACAAAAAGAATGTGACCACATTAAGCAAAAGAGTAACATCTATATTGCAAATTTATGACTGCACAACTGAATAACAGTTCATGTAACATTTAAAACTAATAAGCTACAAAGTTTAGCAACATATGCTTGACTCGAGGGAAGTTTACTCTCGTCCAAAAACCTCACAAAAGCTGATTGCGTGTATAAGCTTGTTGCGAAGTGTGTTGATATCGCTGTATTTGGGAAGAATTAATCTGCCAAAACAGGTCTGGGCCTCTGGCAGTCGGTCTTCTGCATCAGGACAGTCTGACAGTAAAATCTTCAGAGAGCGCTTTGAGAAACCTCCCACAGGTACACGGTCCGTCCCATACAAGAAAACTAGAGAAAAATAAATAATGTGAGGATGTGAGGCAAATAATAATGATATTACTTAAATGTGCATGTGACGTAGATACTTCAGGATGCTCATATGTGACCCTGGACCACAAAACCAGTCATAAGGTGCATATTACTAATCAAAAATTAAGTTTGAATATATTTACAGTAGGAAATTTACAACATATCTTCATGGAACATGATCTTTACTTAATATCCTAATGATTTTTGGCATAAAAGAAAAATCAATAATTTTGACCCATACAATGTATTTTTGGCTATTGCTACAGATATACCCCAGCGACTTAAGACTGGTTTTGTGGTCCAGGGTCACATATGTTAAAGACAACACTTACTCAGAAACTTCCTCTTGTTCTCTTCAGAGAGCTCAGAGAAAACAGTCCAGAAGTTCTTGATGAGCTCATCAGAGGCAGAACACTTTTCATAGGAAGCAGACTGAAGACGAAGCAGAAAAACTCAGGTACTGTGAAATATTTAAAATGTCAAAAATTGGCAAGTTTCTTGAAGACGTTTACCTGCTGAAGCTCCTTCCACTCGTATTTAGGGGAGCCGTGGAGAAGCTCCTGGAGTTCCTCAGGGTGGAACATGCTCCAGGCATCGAACGGACAGCCCGTAAAGAAACCTCTTGAAAAATGCTCGAACTGACTGTTTACTGACTTGTTGAAAATGAAGTCGACATACAAATCCACATATTTCTGTCTGCAAATGAAATGAAACTTTGCAATGAAACATAAGCAAATCCAGCACTGCAAAAACAGGGAACATACACAGCATCTATAGGCTAAATTCTGTTTTATGCTGTCTTTTCATGTAATATCCATTCAGAAGTAATGAATAATTAATTGAAGTATTTTTCAGTTTTTCTCAGTCACTTTGGTACATTTCTTGAATCATTCTTAATATCGGCAAACCAATATGTGCATTTTTCAAAACAATTTATACAAACAGTACAATACAATGGATTACTTTCGAAAGCCTGCAATTAATCAATACAGAACACATTCACAAAGTATAATAGAAATGTATGAATAATATGCTTGACGGATTATGACAACTAGCTTAACCATTTTGCATTGAAAGGCTTAAACAATGAACTAATGATTAGATGTTTTGGGGGTAAGACTATTCAACAGAGAACCAGTATAAAATATTTTGATCAACATATAAGCAACTGTAGGAAACTGCAGACAATTGTACATAATCAATTGCATGAACATACAAAATCATTCGCAACTTGAATGAGAAATTGCTTCTGATGTGCACAAGTGACTACATGATGTAGAGGTTGAACGATAGATAGATAGATAGATAGCCAATTACATGTAGAGCAAACAGATTCTACCTATTAGCTCTGGTCACTGGAATCTGATTTCCATTTGGAATGAGCTCTTGCCCTTTGACCTGAAGGAGGTAAATAACAGCACAAAGTAAGTTTTAAAATAACAGTTGTGTACAATTATACAAGTGAACCACAGAAGAGACTGGGAAAGGAGGGAGAAGAATTCTGCCGATAAACCCCTTATATCTCTTCCATTCTCCCCAATGAACGTCACCTGGCCAGGAGACATTTTTACCAAAAAATAAAAATCTTACAGTATGGTAAATTGGCATATCAGATGTTTCAAATGGTCAACTTTTGAATTTTAGTGCTATTCCATTTACCTCCAATCGATGGAAAAATGAGTGGATGTTTTGTCTGAGATACTCAAGTGTGTCCGTCAACAATGATTCCCTGTTTATGCGCAGCATGTTGGTATTGTCATTATATATGACAGGAACGCTCTGTATCCATTCGTCCCGCAGGTACTTAAAAAAGTACAATAATGTTAGCTGGGTATTGACATACAATGATTACATTCACGGGGTGTTTACACGACACTGTTTTCTAAAACTAAAAAGCGCTTTGGCCATTCATTTATACGACAACAGCATTTTGGGGGTCTGAAAATGCAAACTTTTGAGAACAGGTTTCTAAGTGCCAGTTTTTGAAAACAATATCGTCTCTGTGTAAACAGCAAAAACGTGAATTTGTGAAAACTGTGACGTCATGCGCATGCGTGTGATCAGTCTCAGATCTGTGTGAAAGAGGATTGTTTTGCCAATGTTGCTGTTTTCAAAAACTCCATGGAAAAACTTCTCAGTTTTTAGTACATCATTGTCGTGTAAACATGCCCTCAGATTAGCATGGCATATGTCACTTACACGAAACATTCTCCATTTAGATGCAGTATCAGCCGCAAAAGGGAACTTGAATAATATTTTAATAGTTCTCTGAAAGAAAGATGCATGGGAGAAATATAGGGTTTCTTATAGCTATTAAACAAAAAACATAAAAAGTTCATGCAAATATTCATATGTATCATGTTAGAAGCCTTCAATACGCACAATGTAGTAACTTTTCAAAACTAGATCATAGAACTCAATGCACTCTTCCAGGTATTCCATGGTGGCTTGCAGCTATTGATGTAGAAAAAGAGAATTTTCTTAGTATTCCTCAAAGAAAAAATATTCTGTGCAGCAGAATTCACTATTGCTTTGGTTCTTACCGTATCTAGTAGATCACTGATCTCATGAATGATGAAATCCCTGTTTGGGATGTCTCTGTTGGCACTGCAGCAGACCTTCACAACAAAGTATAAGCAACTATTATACAATGATAGATTAAAATATATCTTTGATCCAGTGTTTAAAGAAGGCACCTGATAGATCATCTGAAGGATCTTCAAAAACTTCTCCAAGTGTTGTATATCCTGATTCATTTTACCACGAGAAATCTGGCCAATCAGCTCAGCAGAAGCTTTGCGAAATAACTTCACCAGGCTTTTGAGCCAATCATCAGGGAGTTTGGACCAGTACTTCTCTGAGAATATAACATACAAATACTTAGACAAATACAACAAAGCCAAAAACACAAGTCAAAGGCTGAAAGTTGAATGATGAAATCCCTGTTTGGGATGTCTCTGTTGGCACTGCAGCAGACCTTCACAACAAAGTATAAGCAACTATTATACAATGATAGATTAAAATACATATTTGATCCAAAAAAAGCATCTTTGTTAAAAAAAAAGGCACCTGATAGATCATCCGAAGGATCTTCAAAAACTTCTTCAGGCGTTTAGTTAAGTCATAGCCCATTTTACCAAAAGAAATCTGGCCAATCAGCTCAGCAGATGCTTTGTGAAATAACTTCACCAGGCTTTTGAGCCAATCATCAGGGAGTTTGGACCAGTACTTCTCTGAGAATATAACATACAAATACTTAGACAAATACAACAAAGCCAAAAACACAAGTCAAAGGCTGAAAGTTCTCCCAGCTTTACCTAACACCTTGTGAGCATCAGGATCCAGCTGAAGGATTTTGGAGGCCAGAGCTTCAGTGAGTTCAGTTCTTCGTTGTTTCTGGAGATGTCTGATGAGCTCAGGGAGGAGACTGTAAAGTCTCAGCGATTCCTCACCAACTGGATTTGGATTCAGAGATCGCAGCATCTGTTCAACCACCTTCATTACCTGAGATACACAAATTAAAGGAATTTCAGGTTGTATACAGTTTAGTTCCCTCAGTTTGTGAAAGCAAACAAAAAAAGTAAATATAGATGCTACACGGATGATAGAAAACCCCTTTAAGTCGTATTAAATGTTATTGCATCTTTTTATGTTAAACAAACTGAATATTTTGGATTTACTATTACCTTTGATATCACCTTTTCATTCCCTAATAACTTTGAAAAAGCTTTTTCAGCCAGCTCAAAATCCTGTTCATCATGACTGCAAAAACAAAAACGTACATAAATGTTTGTGATGCTTTCAGCAGATTCGTTTTGGCTTCAAAAATTGCTAGACATATCTACTTCTGAATTACCTTGCTTTGAGAAAACTTCCATTCAAACAGGCAGCAGAGGAGAACACTTTTGTTATTTCCCTGTAAATATAGTCCATTTATATGCATAAATAAATACCATATATAAATTACAGGCCACATAAATTCTAGTAAGACTTCTAACATACTCTACTTATAAGTCAAGTCTATTTGCTGAATCCTTCAGCAAAACTCAGACAAGAACTGTCAAACAATATTTTCTTAATTACACATAAATGAAAACAGATGCTCTGTCTATAGAACTGAGTCAAACACTCACCTCTTTATCGTTACCCATGAGTCTCTTTCAGACACCCAGCGGTCAATCATTCTCTCATTTAATGTCACAATCCCTCTACTAAGATTGGGCTTAAACATTGCAGACTCATTCCCAAGCTCCTACAGAAAAAAAAAACATAAGTAATCACAGTGCAGCAATAATTTAAATAATTAATGTATGAAAACTGCCATGTCTTACTTTGAAAAACAAGGCAAATGAATTATTCTCCCCAGCGATGATTTTTTCAATCGCATATTCTTGATTACATTCTGTGTGCAACAAATACTTAATTTAGATCTCTGAGCATCATCATGAATATTATAAAAATATTGATAATAAAATGGGCCATTGCTATAAAATGATTTTTAATTACTAGTTGACAGATCCACAGGGAAAGGCACAAACTTCTTGATCATTTTGCCATTTCCCAGCTTCCCTTGGATCCAACATCCAAATGAGTAGATCAGCTTTGACGGTGCGATTGATACGAGTGTGTGATGTCTTGAAAAAAGAATCGAATGCCTAATTACTGAGCAGAACTCAAACAGCAGACATGTTAAACATGTGAGGAATTTTGTATGAGAGCTAAAGACGTAGCACAGTGCATAATAAAATCTGTACTATTGCTCTGAGATGCTGATTGCTAATAAAGCTTATGAACAGTCTTTACCTCCCACATGTGACCTGTGACACTTCAGATCCCCACAGTTCAGCAACCACCCGCGGATGATGTTCATCTCTAAATGAGTTGTGTCCAAGCTGACCAGAACCTCCGGATCCAAATGTGAACACTGTGCCGCCCTGAAACATGAAACATTTACTACTTATTTTCTGTCCAGCTTGCTTTTATGCTAAATACAGCATAAAATCTATAACATATTACGACCATAGTACCTTTGATAAAGTGGCAGTGTGTTCCCCTCCACATGAGATGGACACAGTTTTCTTCCGGTTCAGACTATTTACAACCGTTGGGACGTGTCTGTCTGTGGTAGAAAAACAGTACATTTGTCACTTCTAAATACATCATATTCATGCTTTGATACAGATTTGACACAGTATTGCACAAATTTAGTACATTTATATGTAGTGTTATACTGTTACAATTTAGCTTTTACATGATGAAATAATCAGACCTGTAGTGTCTCCGAGGCCCAGCTGTCCAGCAGAGTTCTTTCCCCATCCAAACACGACTCCAGAGAGAGACAACACAAAGCTGTGGTCTCCTCCAGCGCTGATCTGAGCCAGCGGGATCCCACTCAGACTCTGAACATGTTGAGCAGACGGAGAGCCGGGATGATCTTTCCTCAAACCCAGCTGACCATGAGAGTTCTCACCCCATACCAACACCTGACCATCTGAAAGAGCAACAGCTCTGAACATCTACACTCAAATCTCAATCAATTCATCTCAATCATAAGATGTCTAAAGATGAAAGCAAAATGGCAGATGTTAGATGGAATAGTTGTTAATACCCTTAGTTAGTGCCATTGAATGATGGTCTCCACATGCGATCTGAATCACCTGCCTGTTATCCAGACCTTTGAGAGGCCTGCGGAGACAAGACAATCTGTCAGATATATATATATATATACTATCATTTATGGTCATTTATGCTGTTAAGCCTACATAAACAAACCTGCACACGGTAGATTTGTCCATAATGAGAACATTTCCTCCATTAGAAAGAAGAACGGCACCATCTCCTCCACAGACGATCAGTCTGATTTTGTTATTCTTTAACTGTAGTTCCTCTGTAGTAAATAAATTATTTTCATCAGTTCAACTTCTCTTAAAAATAATAATAATATAAAAATAAACAAACACACTTTCATTATGATGTCATTAATAAACATACAGTATCATGTACTCTCAAATATAAATATATGGCATTTATCTTACATTTATAACTTTCAATTATGACATAATGTGTCATTAGTGTATCATACTTAGTTTTCCATCATGATCATAGTCTTCACTGCGCAATCTCAGGACCGAGACCTTCCCATCCCGGATAAATCCAACAAAACTCCTTCCAGCTGACATGTCCTGAACTGCTGTTTTCGGACATAAGGATCGTAATCCACTTTTGCCATGTTTGACTTGGTCAGGCTTTACCAGCTCAAAACCCTCTCTGACCTGCGCTCCCCAAAAACACAACATGATCACAGCTGATGCACGAGAAGATCAGACTCCAGAAGAGTCTCTCTTTTCTCTTCCTTCCTTGACTGATGAACACACTCATGTTAAATTGCAAACACGAAAGTTAAACAGGAAAGGCTGGTTTCAGGCTAAACGATACTTACTTATTCGACTTCCCACAATATGAAAGTATTGAATCTTATCTTCTATATCTGTTGTTTTTAACACCGAGTGAAAGAAAATGTTTTAGATGTGGGATAGGACAACCTGTCTACAATGACTTTCAGTTTTTCCACAGAACATAAAGGTGATGTTAGGTAAAATACCAGGGAATGAAAACTCGGAAGTCACAATTCACATTCATGTTTTCCATACAAAAGCGTGAATGGTCATTCTGCATAACATGACATCCCTCTTCAAGCTTTTTATGTCAATAGTTCTCTGTATGATTAAATTCAGATAAATATTTAATCGCTATGAGACATTTTATAAAGGCAATTAAAACATAAACAATATCCACAAGCTTCTGAGTTTAGAACGCCTACTACTACAGTTTCGCTAAACTCATTGGTTTAGATCCATGTCAATCACATTAGTCTGGCCAATCATCTGATTGAACCCCACCGACGAAATGGAGGGATCTGATTGGCTCACATGTATTCCTTCATAGGCGGATTGTGTGCAGCTAAAAAAAACGACGCTAAAAAGAAATGACCTACTGTACGATATTACGTATATATTAACCCATTAAGTTAAACAACTACATACCAGATATCATTGTTATCATACAAGTTAAAGGTAAGTAGCAAATCAAGTCTGGAAATTATACAATATTCGCGTTTTGCTGTTGCGAAAATCCGTTTGCTAGCAGCGCCAGCTCCGAAAGCTCGGGGATTAATCTCCATTTTGCGTGCTGTGATGAATGTTTACGCTCAACAATCCGCTTATTCTATAATTTATATCTGCTTCAGCTATTTTGCGTTATCATTTTTGTTTAAAACTTGAATAAAGAGTGGGTTGAAGGTTTTGCTAGCATGTTGTTATAAACGGAGTGTTGCGCCATGTTTATTTACCATCTATTCATATTTAACTTGTTGTTTCTTCGCCCATGTATCTATAATTTGGTTATTCCCATTAGAAATGACTGTATTGATGTTGTTTTTGCAGGTTATGTGTTTATAATGTATGAATTGTAGTATGAATTAAATAGGGGGTGGGGCACAGTTGTAGTGTTACTTAATGCCTCCATTGGCACAGGCAGTAAACACGCTGTTTAGTGTTTAAACAAAGACTGTCATATAACCTAACCAGCTGACTACCTATGCAGCATTTTTAGGCATGTATTATATACATGTGTCTCATGTTTTTAATCAGTGACTTCAGTGGGAGGGCTGTAAGCATATTATTAGTGTTCAAACTAAGGGTTTGTTTTAAAACCCAGTGAGCTGACTACCTAAGTGGCTATTTTTGGAAATCATAGGTGACTAAAACGTGCTGTCTGTGTAGGCATCTCGCTACGTTTTGAGACAGCTGAAAGCTACGTGCTTCATGTTGCATAGTATGTACACTCTAGGGATTAACAAGACTCAGGGCAAGTAATTAATTTGTTCTTTTCCTTGTTTATCAGAGAACTCCTGGTCAAGACTGAATATTTACAGAGACCAGTGTTCTCTGCTGATTTTTGAAGCATATTTAAGGGCCATTTGTTTCAGACTCTTACTGCCTGTTCAGAAAGTTTGGTATCCTTTCACGGAGTATGTCAGTGGCTCTTCTCGTGCGATATGCCACGCTCAGCGGATCCCGTGTCTGCGGCAGGGCTGCCCTCGGCCTAACCGGCATCCACCAGGAAGACCCGAAACGGACTCTACACACGCCATCATCTCCTCGGTGCAGCAACTCTCGCTTTGATCCGGACAGCAGTGGCCTTCCAACTACCTGGGACTCCTTTGGGATCTGGGACAACCGCATTGATGAGCCCATCTTGCTTCCGTCGAGCATCCGATATGGTAAACCCATTCCCAAAGTTAGCCTATCCAAGGTGGGCTGCGCATCGCAGATTGGCCAGCGAAAGGTGAACGAAGACCGCTATCAGCTATCGCAGATGACGGACAACATCATGTACTTTGCAGTGTTTGATGGGCACGGAGGTGCAGAGGCTGCTGAATTCTGCCACAGAAACATAGAGAAGCATATTAAGTAAGGATCAGTAGTTCTAAAGGAATAGTTCAACTACAGTGGTGGCCAAAACTATTAGAGCACTAGTATTTTCACCAGCTAAAGAAATGGTTTTAAGTCAGTTAGTGTGTCAGTAGGAAATATCAGTTTACATTTCTAAACATTCATTTTGCCTACTGACACACTACAGCAAAAGATAGAAATAACTGACTTAAAACCATTTTTAGCTGGTGAAAATACTAGTGTTCTAATCAGGTTGGTCACCACTGTAAAAATAAAAATTCGCTGAGATTTTACTCGCCCTTAGGCCATTCAAGATTGTAGAGGAGTTCGTTTCTTTATCAGAACAGATTTGGAGAAATTCAGCATTACATCATTTGCTCACCAGTGGATCCTCTGTAGTGAATGGGTGCCGTCAGAGCGAGAGTTGAAACAGCTGATAAAAACATTACAATAATCCACATGACTCCAGTTCATCAGTTAATGTCTTGTGAAATGAAAAGCTCCATGCAGAAAAGTGAATGGTGAAACAAATCCATTTTAATCTCACATCAAAACCCACCAGTATATTTCTCTCCTGTTTCAGAAAGTTTTCCTCTTTATAAAGCAATATTATTAATATTATAAGTTAAGAATGTCTTGATGTAAAAACACAGATTTTTGCTTCAAGTTGTTAATTGATGGACTGGAGTTGTGTGGGTTACTTGTGGATTATTGTGATGTTTTTATCAGCTGTTTGGACTCTAATTCTGACGGCACCCATTCACTGCGGGGGATCCATTGGTGAGCAAGTGATGTAATGCAAAATTTCTCCAAAACTGTGTAGATGAAGAAACTACATTTTCATCAAGTTAAATTTTTGGGTGAAATATTTAATTAGTGGGTTTGTATTTTATTTTTTTATATCTCTGTTTTCTGAATTTTGCAAGAATATGCAAGATGTTTCATATACAACAAATGCTCATGATTTTACTCACGTAGAGCTTTGTCGTGACGCAAGCTCTGTATTTACTAACATGAGGCTAGTTCTTGGAATTCCTTCAAGAGGACTGAGTATCTAAACCTGTTTAAACCATTCCATTATGGGCTTCTGAATCGGGGCATGTGGTGTTTCACAATAACTAACTGTTTATATTGCATTTTTTATTTGTGTTTCAGAGACATTGCAGAAGAGGAGAATAACTTGGAATTAGTTTTAACCAAAGCGTTTCTTGAGGTGGACAAAGCGTTAGCAAGGCATCTTCACTTCAGTGCAGATGGTAGGTCCTATTTTACTGATTTATTTGTTTTTTAAGCATGCTTAGTCTCTCAGCTGTTGTTTTAGAGTCTTAAATAAGTATTGCTTTGATGCATCAGGTAAACATGTAACAGAGCCAAATGGACATTTATGAACAGAACATGACAATGCAGACTAAATGCATGATTTTGACAGTGATCCCTTATACAGAGCAGTGAAGACCTTTATAATCTTGTCATAATTATTCACAGATTTCTCTTTGGCTCTGTAAAATGCATCCATCCCAACAACATAGATAGCACTTACATGCTTGTGTATACTAGGGGTGGGTTAAAAAATGATTCCTAGATGCATCAGTATTTTTACAATGCAAATAATTAGCAAACCTTTTATTATAAAAATAAATACATAAATGGCAGATATTTTTATATATATATATATATATATTTGTTTTTTTTAAACGTCATATGTCGTTTTTATGTAAATTTAGGGAACTGTGCTTCATAGTTGCTGTTTTTATAAGAATATCCTAAATGATTTTCCGAAAGTATTTGCTAAACAAATTTAGCATGAAACAACAAGTGTGTTATCAAAATTTATATTTTAGTGAAAATGTTTGCTCCTTTACTCCGCTTGCAACTGGACAGTTGTCGTAACTAGTCAGATATCTGCGCTGTGGCATGCAGAACCTTTATCAATTGATAATAGGAATTAGTATTTTATTTTTATTATTGTTTTTTTCTATTTGTGTTTTAGGGCTGAAAAGTGATGTGCACTAATTGATATTAACAAACGTTATTTAAGTTAAACCTCTAAGTTATTACACATTTATTTCATTTCTGTTCATCTTAACGGAGATTTAGCCTATAAACCTTAATATAGTAAAAATTAGCACCTAATGCTGTTGCTGAAAAAATGTATGCATCAGTAATTATAGCATCATCTTGAATTGAAAGAGTATCGAAGATGACCTTTGAGTCCCACCTTTAGTATATAATATAAATGCGTAGTTTAAAAAAAAAGTTTTTTTTTTTTTTTAGATTCATCTTTGTTGATAAGGATATGAAATGCTGTTGTGATGGAATAAATACGATTACACTAGGTCCATCATATTCATGTAGTGTGCGGCCCACTAGTTTGGCCTGCTGCGTGACATGTCCAATCTTGCCCTGTGTGTGTGCGTGTTATATTTACAACAGCCGCGGACCCAGCTTACCCCTATAAGAGCTGCAGCTCTGCGGTACCTTTATGGAGGCCGGAGGGTTAGATTGCTCCAGCGGGTCCTTGCGTGGACTTTTGGAAGGTTCCTGACCTTTCTCTTTCTTTCCTTTCTGTCTTTCTCTTTATCTCTCTTTACTGTGCTCTGCCTTCTTCACATGTGTTGGTTTCTGGAAATTGATTGATTAGTTGTGTTCAAAGCTTGTTTTTTGTATATGGATAACACTAGTTTTATTTGATGTCAGAGTAAAGCACATTGTAGAATATTTACTGTGGGAGTCATTTTCAGTGAAGAAATGCTATTTGCTAAAAAGAGATGTACCTCTTAAAATCAATTGCTTTTATGCTTTTTAATGCTTTTTTTCTATGCTAAGCATAATGTTTTGCCTAAACAATGGTGTTTACTTTTCTAACGCGCGTCCTATGTGCCTTAGCTAGTCAAAAAGGCACAATGCTACCTGCTTGCCTTGACCACTTCAGTACATCTCTTTTGGAAACTCCCTTTTCTTGTTTCAGTTTACAATTGTTTTTATCAGACGCTTGATTACCAAAGCAATGTGTACCTATCTCATAAATATGCACAGTATTGTGTAGTATAGTGCACTAGCATTACATGCAAATCTAAGAACAGGACTAAGTAAATAGCTGTTTAGTTTCTGTGTGTGATTGTGCTAAAAAAGATGCAAACTCTATATTTCATGTTATACTGTTTCTGTGACCTTCAACGCATCTCAAACTAACCGTTCTGCCTCGCTCTCTGGTGTGTTACAGCCTCTCTGTTGAGTGCAGGGACCACGGCCACTGTGGCCCTGCTGAGAGATGGGATTGAGCTGGTGGTGGGCAGCGTGGGGGACAGCCGAGCCATGCTGTGCCGCAAAGGCAAAGCCCTCAAACTCACTGTGGATCACACGCCTGAGAGAAAGGATGAAAAAGAGAGGTACACTTACTGCTCTGAGCAGACTGAGACATCGCATTGCAGAGCGCATGTGTTTTGATCACCATGTGTTTGTTTCTGAAGGATACGGAAGACTGGAGGTTGTATTACGTGGAACAGTTTGGGTCAGCCTCACGTCAATGGCAGACTGGCCATGACTCGCAGCATTGGAGATTTCGACCTCAAAACGTCAGGTGTCATCGCAGAACCAGAGACTAAGAGGATTTCAGTGAGAACTTTTTCTTTTAAATTCACTTTCACATATTCAAAATGTAATGATCATAATTACATTTTTTACATTTTCATAATATAATATATTGTATATAATATTTTGTATATAAATATTATATATTATATATATATATATATATAGTCATCTTCATTTCATACAGTTGACTGTTGACAAATATGATGCAGGGCAACAACTCCATAAATGCAGTTATGCCCTAAAATTCAAGATATTTGGGCAAAAATGCCTCTGTATGAGTTTTTGTGTCATATTTATGTCATATGACAAGCGATATCACACAAGTGCTGTTTGTCCCGAGTGCAAATGTGATTTTATACAACAGTTCAGTAAATAAGAAGTTAATATTGTGTTATATTTTTGTGACCAGTTTTGCCAACAAAAATATTACCTATAAAGCCACAGCAGAATCGTTATGCATGTTTATTTTCTGAATGAATCCGCGCTTTGAACGAATCGGGTGAATCAATGATTCAAAGGCCCATTCATAAAGTGAGCCGTTTACTGAATTACTGAATGAATCAGCCGTTTGAATTAATCAAATGAATGAATGACTCATAAAGACATTTATCGCCACCTACTGGCAGTTTTAGTTTCTTATTTAGAGTATTTCATAAAAAAAATAAAAAATAATTATAGGGATAGTTCACCCAAGAAAATTAAATTGTCATTTACTCAAACTTGAATTACTTACTTTCTTTTGTGCAACATAAAAGAAGGTATTTTGGAGACTGTTGGTAACGAAGCTGTTTTGGTTACCAATGACTTCCATTGCATGAACAAAAAAATCTGAATCTCAAATTATCTTCTTTTATGTTCCATAGTTTATGTTAGGCCGTTGTAGCCTAAACATTTATATGTAATAAACTTTGTCGAATCAAATAAAATCTTTCTTTCTAAAGCTACTATTTGTCATGTCTACTTGATAATTTCTCATTTAACACAATAATGGCTTTAAATAATCTTTTGAGGGTATTTTCACAGCCAAATTTTATTTGCAATTCATTAGATTAATCAACACATCATGTAATTAATTAGGTTAAAAAATTTTATCGACTTGCAGCCCTAATATGTGTGCATACAATTTTATATTGAGTACTTTTGAGTAAATATTTTTTACATTTATAAAATATTTTAAAATAAATATAATTATCTTTGAAATGAAATAATTTAAATAAATATTCAAATGCAATTTATATTTCGAGTTGTATTGATGTAAGTCTACCTGTATTGTCAGTTGCATCACGTCCACGACTCCTTTCTGGCACTCACCACTGATGGCATCAACTTCATCATGAACAGTCAGGAGATCTGTAACATCATTAACCAATGTAACGACCCTAAAGAGGCTGCGCAATGCATATCTGAGCAGGTGAGTCATAGAATCCAACATCCACCATTATTGTTTTAGTATATGTTCTAGTTATTACCACCTTCAGCCCTTTATGGGAACATAAAATTGTTAGATGATTGCTAATTTTACCCCAGATATTTAGATGTCTTTTTTTTTTTTTTTTAGTGTGTATCAGAGTTCTAAATAAAAAATGAAAGTAATCAAATGAGATAAAGAACAATTCTTTTGTAAAGTGCTGATTAGGTAGATTGTTTACAAAAAGGACACAAATAAAATTGACTCCTGGTTATTTTGATTTCTAAACCTTTTTTGAATGTCCAGCAAAAACAACTATATACTGTGATATTATGTACTATTACCATGATGTGAGAGTACTCGTACAGCATCATTGATTCTTGTATTTATAGTGAATGCGGCAGGTTTAAATAACTTCATAGGTTTTTTCCTTGTCATACTCTTCTGTCTCTCTCAGGCTCTTCAATACGGATCTGAAGACAACAGCACTATCATTGTGGTGCCGTTCGGTGCCTGGGGCAAACACAAAAGCTCTGAGGTGAGCTTCTCCTTCAGTCGCAGTTTCGTCTCCAGTGGCCGTTGGGCCTAATCAAAAATAAGAAGACAATGATGGTTTAACTGTTACACAGAAGTGACTCCCTAGTCTGAATTTACCAATGTGCAATATTCTCCTAATCCATCCTGTGAGGATCACCTCAAAAAAGACCATTACAGCCAGAATCCACATTTAATGTGGTTTTGGAGTTGATATTGACTCAACAGAATGATACAGAGCTATTTTGCCTAGAGAAGCGGTTTTCTGAACCGCTGGAGTTAAAGTTCCTCTGAGGTTCGAGTTCATCCTTGTCTTGAAAATGGTTCTTTCCCGCTTTTAGCTCCTAACCTGTGGTGCTATCTTTCATTTGGTTACTTCAGTTCTGGTTTTCACTTTCGCAGATACTATACTTTAGAATAGTGTGCTATAGTGGAATCAACAATTATTCTCCATACTGTTATTGTGAATCTCATTTCATTTTCAGAACAGGAATTTTAAGCACTTTCAGATTTTGGGAGGTTCCATATTTTTGAAATCCTCATAACTCTAGTCTTTGAGTGTTAAATGACACGCAGAAGCACATTTCAGTGGTCTACATGCTTTGTCTGATGGCTGTGCAAATTCATAAGCTCATATTTACAGAGTTAGACCACTGTACATACTGAAGTATGGACTCCTATTCCTTGTGCAAGCACATATTTCTATAACGTTGTCTCCTATTCGTAGTGTGAATATTCATTCATGCTTTATTCCAGGTTAACAACCAGCAATTTTAAAGCTACTCTAAGAAAAATTCCTACTTAAGTGAATTTGCAACTTAACTTGAGGACCATTTTGCAAACGAATCAATGATTTTTGCTGTGCCTTTTCCATAAACATTGTTCTTTTCTGAGTCGTTCTGGTAAGGAACTCAACTTTAGGTTTATAACTGAAGTTTTAAACTGTGACTTGTGCTTGTTTAGTGTTACTAAACTATTTTTGTTCAGATTGTACAGTTCAGTGGTATTCCCTACAATGCATAGAGCAAAGTCCAGATATTTGTTTTATGTTATTTATATAATGTACATGATGGACAGTTAACTCTATGGTATATGTGATTGTATATTATATTTAAATACATCTTTTCTTTTAAGTCTCCTAGTTAAAGCAGAAATGTGAAATTTCATTCATTCATCCACTGATATGATTGTAATCGCAGGCATTCTGCTGTAACTTTAAAACCTAAAGCTTTTAATCGGAACGGCTTCTGTCGTAATCTCTGATTTCCAGTGATTTTTATTTGTAGAGCCGTACACATGTGACCTCAACTAGTCGGTATCTTTGTTCACGTCTGCAGGACTGGTTCATATTTTGATGCTGTTTTTTGATTTATTGATTTCTGCATTAACTCTCATGGCATTCTCATCAGCATTTACTCTCATTTTAGACTTTTAACAGCCTTTTTCCTTTAATGTCTTCCTCTTTAAGGTCCAAAAGCACATCCAGTACGATAGGGGTCTTTTTTTCGAATGTACTGTTCTTCAATTGATATGTTTCTGTCAGAATGTATTATATTCAGTGTTAATACAACTGTGCATGAATCTTGCCCAGAACAATCTGTAAAACAACTGCAAGTGTTTCCTGCTCTATATATGGACCTAACTTCGCTTTATTGATATGCAGTTTATTGTGAAGTATAATGCAGCTGTGAATAAAGTTTCACCAGAAAGATCTCTGTTGGATAAACATGATTTATGTTTGCCTGTTTATTTGTTGTTTGATCTACTTTATATGATATTCAAGTGGTCATCAAAAGGCTCGTCTCAACAAACTTCTCTTTATTTCATTATTAAAAATTTATTTTGTGTTCCAGTAAATGTAATACAGGAAAATGTTCAATGGAGGTTTAAACCCTGATTCCTGTCCCCAAATCCCTCCCTCCGCTCCATCTATATAAGATCTCTGCTTCACTGCCTCAGTCAGATTTGATTTTTCCCCCCCCCATCTGATACTCCTGAGAAGAGCTTAAACCCCAGACGTCCAGCGGTCACTGCAGCGGCGCGAGGAGGTAAGCATCTTTCTCTAATGTTTCACCTATGTTGTATTAATACTGTAAATTGAAGCTTGAGCTATATTTATTTTAGGGCAACACTAACGTTTTTGTTGTTTTTGCACCTACGTACAAATTAAGCACATTTCTTCTCTTTTTCATATTGCGTATGTCTTCTAAGGGAGAAAACTTGTCAGAAGATGACTGATAATGCTGTCTTTGAGCATGATCAAATCCCTGAGGAGACGGGCAGAAATGGGATGTCTGGGTCAAATGTCATTGCCATGGAACTCATAAAGAAGCAACATGGAGCTACTGTCAGTTTCCACAGCATCCGTTATAGAGTGGAGCAGAAGAGCGGACCCATCTGCAGGAAGACAACAGTCCATAAAGAGATTCTGGTGGACCTCAAGTGAGTCAGTATCGCACAGACTAAAAGGTCAAATGAATAATGATTAGAGCTCATTTACACACTTCAATATGTTAAAGGTTAATTTTCCGTTGGAGCGTCTCAACATCTTTTTCAGATGAGCTTCTTATGTTCTTACAACCTTTTTTTCCATCATTATATTAGTTCTATTCATGTATTCAATAACATGAGAATATTCAAATATTCTCTTTTTGCATCATTGAAATAAAAAAAAAGTTTCTCCTATGACATCATAAGAACTTTATCTCTATGGCAACATAGGAATTTAAAAAAGGTTCTCTCCTATGACATCAAAAGACCTTCTATGGCAAAAAAGAAATTTATAAAGGTTCTCCTATGGCAATAGTAGCATTGTCCTGCTTTCAAATCACTAAATTAATTGTAACTATTTTATTGACAACCTAGTTCATAAATAAATTAGCATCATTTTGTGAAGCATGTGTTCAAGAACATGTTACTTATATACTATATTTTATATAAATAATACTGCAAATATATTTGCCTCACAATGTGATTAGGGGTCATTTATGGAAGCCCGTTTCCGCCACTGAATAAAAAAATTAAAAAAAGGTAATTGCGACTTTTTTTTCTGACTTTTTATCTCGCAATTTGAGTTTATATCTCAATTCTGTGAAAAAAAAAGTCAGAATTGTGAGATATAAACTCGCAATTGCGAGTTAAAAAGTCAGAATTGCGAGATATAAAGTCAGAATTCTGACTTTTTTTCTCAGAATTGCATGATATAAACTCACAATTGCGAGCTATAAAGTCAGAATTGCGAGATATAAAGTCAGAATTCTGACTTTTTTTCTCAGAATTGCATGATATAAACTCACAATTGCGAGCTATAAAGTCAGAATTGCGAGATATAAAGTCACAATTGCGAGTTAAAGTCCAATTTTGAGGGGGGTGGGGGGAGACTGATATCTTCTCAGAATTGCGAGTTTATATCTCAAAATTCTGACTAACTCGCAATTGCGAGTTTATATCTCACAATTCTGAGAAAAAAAGTCAGAATTGCGAGATATAAACTCGTAATTGCGAGAAAAAAAGTCAGAATTGTGAGTTTATATCTCGCAGTTCTGACTATTTCTCAGAATTGTGAGTTTATATCTCTCAATTATGACTTTTTAACTCGCAATTGCGAGTTTATATCACGCAATTTTGAGAAAAAAAGTCCGAATTGTGAGATAAAAAGTCGCAATTACCTATTTTATTTTTTATTCAGTGGCGGAAACGGGTTTCCATAGTCATTGGCATAAAAAATAAATCAATAAAAAACATTGAACTTTGTACAGTGGCATCTATGGATCTTAAAACTTTTCTTATGGCCTCACAGAAACGGAGAAAATTCTCCTCTGTCATATGAAGCATACAAAAGGTCTCTTGTGACATCAAAGAAACATCAATAGATTCTCCTGTGGCATGAGGCTGTATAAAACCCTTTTACCTTTACATGTGTTCACCAGAACAATGGAGAGCAGAAGACCAAAATGCTGCTTCTAAAGGCATTAAACGAGCTTGACATTTCCCAGAGCCAAGCGCATAGTTTCTTTGGACATTCTTCTCTGTAGTGTTAGTGTCAATTATATGATATTATGAATGGGTTTGTGAGTCTAATCTCTTGATCTCTTGGCTTACAAATCACCAGGGTTAAATGCAGTCAAGTGTGATCTTGACCTAATAAAAGACTTGGTTAAACCTAGTTTTAACCGTATTATAGTTTGATAAGCATTTCAAATCTAATAAGTGTTTCGTCAGCCATGCAGTGACATTCAGATTCATTGCTTAGACGAGCAGCATTTGCTCATGGCACTCTACTTTTAGACTTAAGTGTGCCTCATTTTTTCCACAGTGCCTGATGAATTCCATATCTAGTGACATGAACATAATCTCATTTTTATCTCCCTTTTCAGTGGGATCATGAGACCTGGTTTAAATGCTATTTTGGGTCCTACGGGAAGTGGCAAATCTTCGTGAGTACCTATTTGACTTCTACACATCTTAATAAGAGATCAGTGCCAAATGGATTCTGGATTTGTTTTAACAAGCTTTTGGAGTATCTCTCCTGACAGTGATGTGGAATCAATTAGATGAATGCTAATGAAACATTATTATCAACCTCAAATGGAGTCCTCCTCTCTCTCTCTCTCTCTCTCTCGCTCTCTCTCTCTCTCGCTCTCTCAGTTTTTTGGATGTACTCGCAGCCCGGAAGGATCCTGCAGGACTTTCTGGTGAAGTTCTCATCAACGGAGCCCTACAGCCACCTAATTTCAAATGTCTTTCTGGTTATGTTGTCCAGGTACAATGCATGATCACTATATTGAGATGTGAGATCTTTTTGATGCTTAAATGCTTATAAGGTGTAGGACAGTATATTGGGATTCTGACATTTGTGGTTATGTGTTAAGGATGACATAGTGATGGGGACTCTGACGGTGAGAGAAAACCTCTGTTTCTCAGCCGCGCTACGTTTGTCCTCCCAAATCAGTCCAGGAGAGAAAGAGGCGAGAGTGAACCACCTCATCTCAGAGCTGGCCCTCAACAAAGTCGCTGATGCAAAGGTTGAAGTAGTATATATAATATATTTAGTATATATAAAATTTTGTAATTGGCCTCCATATTATTCGCCATTTTTAATCATCCTTTTGGAATGAATTCTAGCATGTAAGAAACTGCTTTATATTTCATGTCAAGTATTACACAGAACCTCACTAGTATCCCAAAGGATATAAACCAGAAGTGTATGTCTGTACAGGTGGGCACGCAGCTGATCCGAGGTATCTCAGGTGGCGAGAGGAAGAGGACCAGCATTGGGATGGAGCTGATCATAGACCCCTCTGTGCTGTTTCTGGACGAGCCCACCACTGGTCTGGACGCTAGTACGGCTTATTCTGTGCTCCTGCTGCTGAAGAGGTCTGTATATTCATATGCAGACATTGTAAAAATACATTTGTAAAATGAAGCAGCCATTGGTTGAGCTTCAGTTCTCAGTACCCATTTCTGAGATATACAAGTTATCATATAAACTACCATTCAAAAGTTAGAGGTCAGTTCGATTTATTTATTTATTTTTAAATAATGTTTTAGAAAAAAGTATGTTCTGCTCACCAAGGCTTAATTTGTTCCAAAATACAGTAAAAACTTTATTACAATTTTAAAAAATGTATTCAAACTTCCTATTTTAATATATTTTAGAGATTATTGAAGATGTATTGAATTTTCAGCATCATTACTCCAGTCTTCAGTGTCACATGATCCTTCAGAAATCACTCTAATATGCTGGTATTATTAATGCTCAGCTGAGATGCTTAATATTTTTGTAAAAAACAATGATGCATAAAGTCCAAAAGAACAGCATTTATTTGAAATTAAGGTTACACTTTATTTTAGGGTGTCCTTGTTACAGTGTAATTATACATTTAAGTACTGAGTAATATTAATTAACAACATGCACTTACTATATAGTTAGAGTTAAGGCCGGGACACACGAGTGAGCGACGGTCGGGCTAGTTTGTTCAACGTTACTGATATTCAAAATGGTAAGCAAGCGCTGCTTTGTTTACGTTTCGTATATATCTGCGTTTATCTCGTATATCTTTGTTTCGGTTTCTCCATTTGAATGACGAATATATACTATTGATAGCTGCTGATATAGACAGTTAATTCCTCTCACGCATGCGCAGAATGCACGTGTTAGTTTGCCGTCAACATGTAACGTAGGACATGTTACAAGGACACCTTAAAATAAAGTGTTACCGAAATTAATTATAATTAAGTGTTAATTTCCTTACAGAAGTAATGTTGTTTTACCACCTCAACCCTGTGTCTGTTTGTTTTCAGAATGGCCGGTCAGGAACGCACCATCATCATGTCTGTTCATCAGCCGCGATACTCCATTTACCGGCTCTTTGACAGCCTCACGCTGTTGGTCAACGGCAAACAAGTTTATCACGGACCCACTCAAGATGCTCTAGACTACTTTGCCAACATTGGTAGAATAATCTACAGATACAATGACTTAAATCTCTAAAAGTTTCTAATCGGTTTAAAATATTATTAGTTGAAAGAGCTGAATGTATTACAGAAATACAATATTTTAAATACTAATATTTCTTAACTTAATGGTGTTTTTTCAAATGATATTGTAGGATATGCTTGTGAAGCTCATAATAACCCGGCTGATTTCTTCTTGGACATCATTAATGGCAGCTCTGCAGCTGTCAACATGACAAAGATTCAGAATAATGGAGGTACTTGGTTATCTTGCTATTGAAATGGATTTTGAGGAGCCAGATTGGCTTAAGTGATTTCCTCATCAGATATGTAATGGAAAACATGCCAACAAATGCCAATAACACGTCTTGCTTCTAGTTAAAAGGCATTTACAAAGCATTTGGCCATAAATAATAAAAGACATAAGCTGTTGGGTTCATATATTATTAGTGTTGTCAACAATTTGTCTTCAGCAGTGTAGATTATGAATTGTGTATCACTTAAATGAACTTGTGTGTAATGCTGTTGGCAGATTTCGAGTTTGAAGTGGCTGCCGTCAGCCAGCAGTCTATTGAGGATCAGCTGGTGGAGAAGTACAAAAACTGCAGTTATGCGCGGAGCATCAAAGCTGAGCTAGAGCGCATCACCCGGGCCAAAGACAACAACATCAGAGCCAAGTGTCACTCCATCACCTACAACAGCTCTTTCTTCCACCAGCTCCACTGGGTGTTGTGGAGAACCTTCTGGAGTCTAATGCTGAACCCTCAGACTTCAGTAGCACAGGTACCACCGTTTATATGGCTTTGATCTGTCTGACCTTCCTCTAAATTGTTTACATTTTCAGTTACAAGCATTATATATATTAATTTCTAAAAATATAAATTAATTTCTTATTTTATTCTTTTTAAAACAATGTGACCCCAAAACCAAAAGAGTGATGTATTTAAAAATACATCAAAATGTAAATAGTTTAGATTTCTAATTTTATACAATTTCTATATCACCCCAAAATCTAAATTATTTTTTAGTATAGTATGAAATTATATTTTGCATAAAGAAAATAAAGCCTGTTATTAGGTCCATTAGTTTCTATATTTGTATTTTCCTCCCAATTCCTATTACTGTAATGCCAGAAAAATGTTAAAATATTTATGGTAAATATTGTACTGCCTTTTATTTATTTTTTGTCTGCCTTGTAGTACAATTATGATTTTCTTATAGAACAATTATTTTCTGCCTTATAGTACAATTATGCTTGGCAGTAATTTTTACTTTATTCCTGTATCGCAGTACGGAGAATTGTAGTATGGAAATCGAGAGTGATGGTAATTACACAAACAAAACTAAATCTTGAGAAATCTTAATTATGAAAATAATGTGAAATCATCTAAATCTAATGGTTCTAATATAGACTTCATCTTTTTAATGAAAAACACAATTCTGGTAACACTTTAGTATAGGGACCAATTCTCACTATTAACTAGTTGCTTATTAGCATGCCATTTATTAAAATATTGGCTGTTTATTAGTACTTATAAAGCACATATTGTGCATATCCCTAATCCTACCCAATACCTAAACTTGACAACTACCTTACTAACTATAAACAAGCAGCAAATTAGGAGTTAATTGAGGCAAGTCGTAGTTAACGGTTTGTTAATAGCGAGAACTGGACCTTAAAATAAAGTGTGATAATAATTCCTTCTTTTGTAATGTAACCAGCTCATGTTTTCATGAGATTCAAGCATTCAGCTTAGGGAATGTAGGGACATATTACACTAAAACATTTATTGCCCAATGGTTTAGATCCATTCCCTCCCTCCTCCCAACCACCATCCCGCTCCAGATTTTCCTCGAAAGAGACTTTCTGGAGACTTAAAATGCTCATTAACCACCAAATACCATCAGAGGAGCCCTCGATTTGCAAATTATTAACAGCTGATTGCTCCTAGAGGCTTTCGACTAATTTCTCGAAGTCAAAGCTAAGCGGATTTGGTGACTGTTGTGATCTGGGTCTCACCATGCAGTGTGGAGAAACGTCTCGCAAGCGTAACAGAATGGTGTCTATCAGACCATCACCTGACTGGAGTTAGTTGAGCGCTGGCGCCTCGACATCAGGATTGAAGAGTGGTTTATCATCGTCAGCTCTGCTGTATTTGCTTAGCCTTTTACCCTGGGAACGACTTTCACACTGCTCAGACACTCACAAGCTGTCAAGAGATTATTGTCAAACTCGCTGCCTGTCACTCCTCCTGCCTATTACCTTTAGTGAGTCAATGATCATGCTCAGCCGTTTGTGTGCGGATGCCAAGATGTTCAATTTGTGTAACTGGTTCATTTGATTTGATAGTAGTTATTTCCTATGCATTTTCTTTACGTATTTCTAGATTTACCTTCAAAGTAATATCTTAATGAAAGCATGTTCATGTGTCAGTTACATTGAAATCATAGAGCACACTGCTTGAATTACGATCTTTATTTTTGGCAGCTGGCTGTCACGACCCTCATGGCTGCCATTGTTGGTGCAATCTTCTATGGAGTTAAAGATGACCAGAGTGGCATACAAAATAGGTGAGATAATCGTTCTCAAGTAAATGGAATTGAGTGACTTTATTTTAATGCCTTTATTAAAGCTGTGTGTCTGCGTATAAAGCTTCACATTATTCTGGACAAAGTATGCAAATCCTGTACTATTTCTATATATCCTGTACTTAGCGTAAAACCTATGATATTATCCTTAAAAATGCAGTGAAATAAATGTGAAGACTTACAATGAAACTATTCTGATAAAGAACATACAGTATACTTGTAAAATGTACTTAACATACTTTGTACATAAACAGTTTGAGTACACTGAGAAGAAAAACAAGCAAGATTTACTATTAAATGCAAATGTCACCATTTTCGTTTCAGGTTTGGTGTTTTGTTCTTCATCACAACGAATCAGTGTTTCAGCACACTCTCGGCTGCCGAACTCTTCATCACCGAGCACAGACTGTTTATGTGAGTGCTTCAACACCTGTTTGACATTTAGAAAAGCTCAAGAAATATTTGATTTGCTACTACGGAGTATATTTTCAAGCAAATAAGCACCCATACATAATGAGAAACTGAAAAGAAGTTCTTGCGAGTGGTTTTATTTCTGTTTCTGCATATCCAAATGACCAAATGTTTCTAAATGATCTGTAATAATGCAGTGCTGCATAAAAAACTGGCTCAGTCCCTAATATCAAAAAGCTGCTTTGATGCAGTTTTGGTTCAGTCTTAAACTTGTTTTTAAATATGCCATTAAAGAGTATGTTTTTATTATTATTGCTATTTTAACTATTTTATTAGAATTAAAATGTTTATTACAATATATAATAAATGTACAATTTAAAAATGAAAAATATAATTCAAATAAATGAAAATATAATTAAAGATCATTATATTTTAAATACATAATTTAACGTTTCTATATTTATCATTTTATTTATAATTAACATTATTTCTCTACTTAATCTCTGTGATTCATTCTGTGTAAACACCTTTTTTAGATGCAGGTTCAGATGCATCTTCTGTTCCACCTCTACAGTGTAAATTGGCATGTTATTTATTTACTTTTTTTGTAGTCATGAATACACAAGTGGATACTACAGAGTGTCTGTCTACTTCCTGTCTAAGATCCTGTCTGACATCATCACTCAGCGCACAGTCCCCACCATACTCTTCACCTGTGTTGTTTATTTCATGATTGGTATGTTGTAAATGATTATACCTTAAAGGGGTCCTATTATGCTCTTTTACAAAGTCTTGATAGTGGACGACAACCGATTCCGCGTCTGCGATGCTTCACGACATCACGACAGAAAGACTAGCATGTTTAATTTGTTTCCCGTCGTCCACGACGAGTTCTGTCACATTGGTGACGTTGACCAATAGCAGCACAGAAGCTCTTTCATACACATGTTTCAAACATGGTGAAACAAATAAGAGATGATGGTGCTGCTAGGTGGAATTATGAGATGGAGGAAAGGTTCGTGGAGCTGTGGCAACAGCACTCCTGCCTGTATGATGTGTCATCAAGGGACTACCA
>NW_015664019.1:694524-719343 GCF_001515625.1 Sinocyclocheilus rhinocerous | reverse complement strand
CAACGTCTCAAATCGCGATTTCGATTCGATTTCGATTAATCGCACAGCCCTAGTGATAACACTCGTTGCCTTCTCTAGTGCAGCTCAATCAGGATTCGTCCTGTTCGTCGGTATTTGTGATATCACAAATCCCGGAAAAGATGCGTTGTAGTCCAAACGAGTCGTTCGTTGTAGTTTTTGAAAAGTGATTTCTGTTAAATAAAATATCTCCTTTTGAAGTGGACTTTGAGCTTTGTAACTTTGCAGATCTTTTTTATGCTCAAACAGCAACATTACAGACTAACTAAAGCTGAAAAAGTGAAAAAGCGTAATAGGGCCCCTTTAAAGAAACGGTGCATAATTTCTTAATTGCTTACTTGAATTGCAAGATCCACCAGTTTTCCGTAAACATTAATTTACAGTTTTAATGGAATATATCTTTGCATGCATGTTTGCAGTGTTCCAAGATGTTGAAATCTTTGTTTTGCAGGGTTAAAACCCACAGTGGCAGCATTCTTTATCTTCATGTTGACAGTGATTCTGGTTTCTTGTGCGGCTGTGTCCATGACCATGGCCATCTCAGCTGACCAATCAGTGGTGGCCGTGGCCAACATCTTCATGACCATCAGCTTCATCTTCATGATGGCAAGTTCACACAATCACAAGTCTTTTTACTGCAGAGAAGGCCTGTTCTTCTAACTTGAATCGCATGTGTGTCCAGATCTTCTCTGGTCTGCTGGTTAACCTGAAGAGCATCATGGACTGGCTGTCCTGGCTGAAGTATCTCAGCATCCCTCGCTATGGACTCGAGGTATGAACTTCCGCTTCTGTCCCTACATCTGAGTGACTAAAAGACTTTCTGTTGAGATAATATTTTAATGATGGTTGAGGAATGTCTAATCCTTCCAACAGGCATTGGAGATAAATGAGTTTGTGGGGCTGAAGTTTTGTGGGAATGTCTCTGCCGTGATGAGCAGCCCTGCTGCTGACATCCTCATGTATGTAAAAATATATGTATATATTAAGATATAGATGGCATATGAACTCCTAGTCTTCTAATAAGTTTGGTTTTGCACTTAGAAATATTTATAATTGTATATATTGTGTAGTGTTCCACTTTATCATACTAATTAGTTTAACAACATAATTAGTTAAATCTCCAAAATTTCATTCAAATGTTTTGGTGTCAGTATGATGGTAGTGTATGTATACAATAGATCTTTTAGCGTAATCTTCTACTACATTATATTTTACAGGTGTACAGGAGAACAGCATCTGACGTTCCAAGGAATCGATTACTCGTCCTGGGGTTTCTGGCACAACCACGTAGCACTTACGGTCATGACTTTGATTTTTCTCATCATCGCTTACATCAAGCTCAGATTCATTCCCAAGTTCTCGTAAATGTTCTGATTATTGTTAGCTTTATGAATCATCACACATTACCACACTCGATTCTGCTGTCTTACAATATCATTCTGTCCTTTACAGTAAGGATGAATGTAGATGGGATAGTTGTGCTTTCTTACAATACTGATTTCATCCCAAATTCAAGACTGTAAATGTCTTATTATATTAAAATTGGCGCTATTTACTTTACAAATACACATTACTGGTCTTACTGTGAAGAGTTAATCAGTTCACATTATTTTTCTGGTAATCAATGTGTCCCTACATTTACATTCTTTCTTATTCTGTTCAAACGTATCGCATTAGAGGAATAAAATGGGCTGTGAATGTTTCATGTTGACTTGTTAGTGTACTAATACATCGTAACATTATTCGAATATTATAAGAGATAAATAAGAAATCCTAAATGAGAGTATTTCATAAGGTTATATTATGTTACCTTTACTGAAATGATTTATTAATCAAGTTAAATGTAAATATTTTGTCATCTCTCTTTCATTGTTCCTGGTACGGCTCGCTCCTTCATAATCTGTGTAACTGGTCTTAATGTGGCCTAATCCACAGCCAGCAAACATCAATGAGAGAACTGAAGAACACTGTTTGCTGTGCTAAAACCATGGATAAAAGCTAGTAAACTTTGTGACTCTGCTGATAACTAAACAATATCCTTACTGTGCAGATCTTACAGTCGCTTTGTTAGAGGGCATTATGACTGGGATCAAGCCAAATAATGAGCACATGATGAGTCTGAATGGATTTTATTTTGAATGACTGTCATATTAAACTGTAATAGAATCTGCCAACTACAGAGTACCATAAAGAGTTACAAAGGAAATTGCACAAAAAAAAAAAATTTTTTTTTTGACGTTTTTATTAAGCTTTAAGAAGTGTGTAATTTCTGCTTCTCTAGCAGCACCAGACACTGATTTGTTTAAGCGACCCAACATAACACATCTGCCACATTTGGCACAAGCGACTACCTGTTTGACCGTATATTTATACAACCTCTGAAAACAATTATTTGAGCAGTTTGTTGATGCTAGTTGTGCAGAAACTATACACTTTAAATTTAGGGAATCATGAAAAGCTCTGTAAATCCTACCTTAAGACAAATACTACATGGGTTTCCCATGAAATCAGATGCACTCCAAATCGAAGTTTGTTTAAAAATGCAAAAAGTATCAAAATGATTTAAGAATCATAGTTATTAAAATTAAATTTAAATTTAAGTATACATGTTTAACAAAACATGCCACACTTGTACTAAAACGAGATGTGAACTGCAAAATATTGCAGGAAAATTGCACCAAAGCTCATTACCAAATGCATAGTTTATATATAAAGCATTGTGTGACCACCTTCATTGTTTGAAAATTATGAATGTTTACTTTTCATGTGAGAGATGCATTGTAAGGTATAATTTTGTTTAAGAATAGATATTTTCATACATTTCTTCCGTTCCATCATATATATAGATACTGATCCTTGTTGAACATTATTTCCTTCATTACATTCATTACTGTAAGCTTTCCATCTGGTTTCTTCATTACGGATGAAAATGGACTTTAATACTGTAGGTTAGTGAAAGCATAATGCATATCTATACTGCGTTTCATCCACACTGTACGCAGTGCATTCAACCATAGTGGGATACATTACAAAAAATGTCATATAAAATAAACTTATAATATACTTTCCCAAGCCATTTTTACAATGACTTCTAACCAAATGGTGACAAGGTAATTTTTAGTGACTATTCGTTTCACATAGATGTATTAATTTTATTGATTTTTTTTGCTTATATGCCGTTACTAATGTAATAAAAATGGTTTAAGAGAAATTTTGGGATCAATGCATACAGTAAATTAGTTATAGCTTAATGGGAAAATAATATACTGAATAGAAGTAATCATAGCTAAGATTGCTGGAAAAAGCTAAATGTACCTCAATTTTAAAATGCATTTAAATGTACCTGGTTAATACAGGCAAAGCAAAGCTAAGCTGCCACTGACTGACCTTAAAATCTAATTTGTTTCATTAGCATATCCACAAAAATGTGTTTTTATTAAGTATTAATGAAACTGTGTTTTAGAACTTCCTTGTCTCATAAAAAACCATTTATCTTAATTTTTGCATTATAAAGCCCCATTTAACTTTAATATAAAGAAACCCAAATAAATAGCTTTTTGCAGGACTATTTAACTCTACTGCAGTGGCTTTGGGGCGGACCTTTAACATTGTTTAAGTAAATTTTGCCCAGTGCACTGCACCAAATAAATTGTGGACTTCATGATCTGTAGGAATGTTTTTACAATCAAAACCCTTCACATGTGGGCGGCCCCACTGGCCGCACCATCTGGGCCCTCGTTGGACAGTGAGGATGGTGAGCGGGAACTGCGTGGGCGGAGCTGAGCAGATGGGATGATGGGAGTGGTCTGATGGTGGCTCACCTGTGACATGGTGTCATCAGACTCCCAGCGCTCCAGTTCTTCTCTCACCAGTCCGTCCATTTGCTCTCGGTGCAGCTCTGGATCTCGGCCCATCCTCTCGTCCTGAGAGAATCAAATTATACTTCTTAATGTACGCTACAATATTTTTGTCTAATCCACAATTAAACATAAAAATGACTAATGCTGTGTCTCAAAACATACTGTCTTGAAAGCATTTTTTGAGAATCATAAAGCACAGTCCCAACACAAGTTATCTCCATGTCCTGACAAATAATTTGTCTAAAAGCAAAAATGCAACTCGACAGTAATATGTTATATATATGATTACAATTCTATTTAGTAGTAAATGATGTTGGAAAGTTCTAAATATTTTTTTCATCAATTACTTTTTAAAAGTAAATAGTAATTAAACTAATAAAGTGAAATATATTTAAAAATATATAAAATATTAAACAATAAAATGTACACTAAAAAGCAAAGGGTTGGAAAAATTACGATTTTTTACATTTCTATTTTTAATTTTTTAACACTTATTCAACACTAATGATTGAAATTAATCAAAAGTGACAGTAAATACATTTATAATGTTACAAAAGATTTCTATTTCAATGATGTTTAATGCTGTTCTTTAAACATTCTATTCATCAAAGAATGCTAAAAAATCTAATTTGCTAAAAAATCTAATTTACCAAAAAAATATTAAACAGCAAAACACTGATAATAATAAGCATCTTGATTAATAATTGAGCACCAAATCAGAATATTGGAATGATTTCTGAAGGATCATGTGACACTGGCGTAATGATGCTCTAAAATCTTGGGAATAAACTACATTTTAAATATATTCAAATAGAAAAGTTATTTTAAATTGTAATAATTTCACAATACTACTTTTTTTTTTACCGTATTGCTAATCAAATAAATGCAGCCTTGGTGAGCATAAGTGACTTCTTTCAAAAACATTGAATAATTGTAATTATTCAAGACTTTGACAAGTGTGTATAATATATAAAAAAAATACATAATGCAAACTTTTTTTTTCATCACCTCCATGACTCCATCCAGGATCCGTCCAAGCACATCTCTCCTCTTCATCTTGGCTCTCTCCATGGCCTCTAACTTCACGATAACGGCGTCAATCTTTGACACGATGCTGCCGATGGAGTGCTCCATGCGGTCCACTCGACGCACAAGCCTGATGGGCCACAACAAATACAAAAAACGTTTTATTTAGAGCTCAAAACATTCAATATATTGTGAAAATGTAATCCTAGCTAAAAGATATTGAGTGACCGGCGATGTTTACACTTGGAACTCCTCGTATGACACGCCCCCTGAGCTGCTGCCACGGCGACGAGAGCTGTGTCCACTGTCCTCATCATCGTCCTCCTCGGAGTCGTCCTGGCTGCGCGAGAAGCTCCGCCCACTCCCTGGCCTGGGCAGCGAACTGTGATCCAAGTCCTCCTGGCGAGTGTTCAAGAGATACTAAGCATCCGTTCCAGTGTAATTTAGCAGTTTGCTTCTTTATTTTACATGTTTTAACTATGCTCAGAAGGTCATGGGTTCAATTCCCAAGGAAAACAAGAACTGATCATATGTGTTCCTTGAATGCAATGTTAATTGCTTTGGATAAAAGTGTTTGCCACATGCAAAAACAAAACCGTTAATACAACATCCTGTAGCATTAGTTTTTCACTCACTCTCTCTTTCTCCAAGTCATCTCTCATTTGCTGGTGCTCGTGTTCGGTCAGTTCCTGATCTCCGTCAAGGTCATACTTGGCAAAAATGGCTTCAATTTCAGCATCCGAATGGCCCTTTCTGTGCACAAATGCATATAAAACAGTTCACACTGACGGTTATGTCCATCTTGCGAGGGGTTTAATTTGTATCATACAGTAGAGGTAAATGTTTCTCACCCTCTGAGGTCCTGCCGGAGCTCATCAAAGCTGAGTTTGCCCGCAGCCTGATGTAAACTGTCTGGGATGTCACTGATGGAGGTCTTCTTCAGCTTGAGTTTGACCATCGCCCTATTGTAGCCCTTCTTGAGGAGGTCTGTGATCTCCATCTCTGACCTCTGCTGGGCCATGTCAGCTTTCACTTCAGAGTAAGTGTCATTAATGATGGCCAAGAACATATTCTGAACAGAACAAAAGGCCCAGTAAAACATTTTTAAATTTAGGATTGATTTCATGTGATTTATGTTGTGTTCCTCTTGTTGTGTTTACCAGTAGAATCATGAAGATGAAGAACACAAAGGTGGTGAAGTAAATCGGCCCCAACACGCTGTCAGCTTCCTCGATTTCTGAGAAGTCAAAATCTCCCAGAATGATCCGGAACTGTGTGAAACTGTGAGCAACAGAAACCACCAACATTAGAGATATTTTGAAGAATGTAGATAATCAAACAGCTGCTGTTCCCCATTGACTTCCATAGTATTTTTTTCCATATTAAAAGCTTGATGGTGAGTAAATGATGACAGAATTTTCATTTTGGGTGGACTTGGGTGGATTTTATTTAAACTAAAAAAAAAAAATAGAAAATGTAAAAGTAAAAAACTAAAAGAAAATAAAAAAATTAAACATACAAGGATGAATCATACACAATAAGATCTATAGCATGCATTTAGAATGTATGCATGATGACTTCAATCTCGTATTAAATTTTTCAAAATAGCTAACAGCTAATTATTGTCATGTTTTTGTGTATTATTATTTATATAATACTATATTCTAAGTATATTTTTGGTTATTTAGATGCCTCCAAAACTCACATGCAGGCCTGGAAGGTGCTGAAGTCATTGACTTGAGTTCCAAACACTAAATACGCCAGCTGAGCGTAGGCCAGGAACACGATGAAAAACATGAGAGCGAAGCCCATCAGGTCCTTGGCACAGCGTGACATGGTGGTGGACAGCTGATTCATGGTCTTGTTGAAATTAATAAACTTAAAAAGCTGTGGGAAAAGCAAGATGGCTGTATTTTGATGAGACGACAACAAAAAATTGTTTTTTACATGTCAAGATATTGAGACGAGACCTCACCTTCACCCATGAGAGGAAGACAATGATGGCAGCCAGGTTGTTGAAGTGAACCTGAAGGCGAGCAAGCGGTTCAAAGTTGGGGTATGTGCTGTGGTTCTCCAGCAGGAAGTGAAGTCTGTGACTGACCGCTGACGTTCTGCATATGTTCATAATGATGGCTGGAACGCTGAGCTGTGACGATGATGAACAAAAACCAAGGTGTCATCGTCAGTAGCACAAATGACATTGGCTGGAGTAAACCATACATATGCAGTGTCTTAAAATCTATCATTATGCCCTTTGACCTACTGCGACAATGAGAACATCCAAGCAGTTCCACGGGCTCTTGAAGTAACGCAAACGATGCAGGCGGATCTCTAGAACTTCTTCCACCAGGTAATACAGCACAAAGAGGCAGAAGGCCACTTCACATATCCCCACAAAGTAGTCCCAGCTGGACACGTACCGGATAAGACGCACCGTCTGGAACTGCCAGGAGGTCACAGCGCCACCTGTGGCTGGAAACTCTACCAGTAACCTACAGCAAAGCAGTCAGAGACAGATCTTTGAGGAAACATTGTATATTAAGTCAGCATGGATGCAAAAGCTATGCTATATTTTATTACATAAAATAACACATGACATGCGTAAAAATCATGGCCACAAATGAAGAATTTGTTCCCACAATTTAATAATTAGCTCTTTTGTTTTAAGTAAAATGCATAGTCATGTACTAATTCGTTCTCATAATTTGCTAATTTGTTCCCTCTTTTCAGTTAAATTGTGGCCTGGATTTAACAAATTAATAAGTTGTGGGAACAAATTCTTAATTCGTGGCACCAAAATCTTTTGTTTTAAAAATCTTGTGAGTTTGTGAATCTTTAGTTTTAATGTTTTACACTTAAATAGTCGTTTAAATTATTTAATATATTTCAATTAAATAAATGCAAGAAAGAGTGTTCAAATGGATGATACAAATTATCATCACAAATGCTAAACTTTAATCCTAAAAAAGGTTCTTAAACTTAAATTTCTTTAAAAAAATATAAAAAGTTATACTTTATAAGTAAAAAGTAGAGAAAAGCTTGATATTTTGAATGGAGTCTGTATGTTAAAAGTAGAAGAATGTTAAACCTACGCTATATGTTATTATATATAATACCTATTTAAGAGTTTGTGAATCTTTAGTTTTAATGTTTTACACTTAAATAGTCGTTTAAATTATTTAATATATTTCAATTAAATAAATGCAAGAAAGAGTGTTCAAATGGATGATACAAATTATCATCACAAATGCTAAACTTTAATCCTAAAAAAGGTTCTTAAACTTAAATTTCTTTAAAAAAATATATAAAAAGTTATACTTTATAAGTAAAAATAGAGAAAAGCTTGATATTTTGAATGGAGTCTGTATGTTAAAAGTAGAAGAATGTTAAACCTACGCTATATTTTATTATATATAATACCTATTTAAATGTAGTTATTTACGTTCATTTTCATTTAAATAGTTATTTAAATGATATATACCGGTATATATTAACATTAAATAAATGCAAGCAAGAAAACAATCACAATTCTGTATGTAATCCATCATAAAACTTTGACTATTAATGAATAACTTTAATTGTAATTTTCTTTTCTTTTTTTTAAGTACAAGTACAAAAAGTTTACAAAAAAGCTTGATAGTTTAAATGGAGTCTGTATGTTAAAGGTTTGGGCAGAATTAATTGCAAAAATGTATTAACTCTAATGCACTTGTTGTAACACAGCTTCAGTTCATTACCTGACAATACAAAACAGGTTAACGTTGCCATTGTAGACGGAGAAGTCCAGGAACACTGCTCTAGTGCCACGGTCCAACCAGAGGTTGTTTTTTAACTCCTGCAGCTGATTGGCTGACTTCTCTCGAGTGCGTGACAGGTCCTGGTAGTATCCTCCACCGCCATAGGTCGACACCTGACCCCAGTAGCTGCTCTCACCCAGCCTGCTCTCCTCGGAGTACCTCCACCTGACAAATAAATGGAATGACAAACCTGTTTAAGACCAAAGATCAGCCAATATTTTATCATTCAAAATATACGTGTATTTTTACATACGCTGTCCCATTCTTCGGTCCGAATGCTGACTTGTCCTCAGTGGCGGGAGAATAGACACTGTAGCAGTCGTAAACCTCATCCCGCAGGTCCTCATGGACAGAACAGGACTCATTGCGTACTTTGAGTTGCCGGAGACGTGGGACGCCCAACAGGAGGTTCTCGTAGTAGATCAGACTCTGGTTTTCTGGGAGGCTCTTGTTGTTGTACCAGAACTCCCAGTACATGCCATTAAGAAAAGGGCCTTCTGTGAACTACACAGATAATGTTTTCATTAACATCTGTGATGCAATTGGAACTAATGTGCATTTTCATACTGTAAAAGAGCATTCAAGTCAGTGGAATAATTACTTTCCAGAAGTCCTCCATGGTTGAAAGAGTCTTGAAGGTCGTCGGTTCTCCGCTTGTCAACGGTGTATCCAAGAATAGTTGGGACATGACTTTGGTGTAGTAGTACATGTTGGTGCTCACCATTCCGTAGGTTACTAAAACAAATATCAATAATGTGTCTTAAACAGAATAACATGTTGTGTTTCTGTAGATGGTAGAGCATATTGGAGAGCAGTTAGATGCTCCTAAAATGTTCACTATATAAAATGTTGTGCACTTTTAATATGGATTCATTTATTTGTGTTCCTGTAGCTCAAGCTGTAAAGCATGGTACAAGCCAATGTCATGGGTTCAATTCCCAAAGGATGCATTAACTGATCAAATGTACTGTATACTGTATATGCAATGTAAGTTGTTTAAAAATCTGAAAAGTCTGAAATGCATAAATGTAAAATGAAAATGCGTTTGAGCAGACTCTAAATACTCAAAAATGTAAATTGTTGCTGTGGTTGTTACGAGGATTAAAGTGCCTGTTATACCAGAAAGAAAGAGCTGGAGCAGACCAGGGAAACTGACAATTTGAGCAATATTTTTTCCATTATGACATCTGATTCTCTATGCTGAATGGCAACTCATACTATAGCAATTAAAATAAAAAATAAAAAACTGTTATACTTTTTAAGTATCATTACGTTTTGTGCTCTAATTAAACAGATTCTTAATCTGATGAATATTTTTAAGGCCTATTACTCTAACATGGAAGGAAAGGACATGTAAAAGAATGTAACATGGTATGCATTAACATATTCAAGCATGAAACTGTCCGATATTCAACTTACATATGCAGAGGGTGACCAGAAAGAGGATGTAGGTGATCATTTCTCGTAGGACAGTTTTCAGGTACATCTCTCTGTTACTGTTGCTCTCACCCAAAAGACGGGTATCCCACAGCACTGAAAAAGATAAAGAAATAAATCTTCCATTAATTCACAAAATCACGTTTACCTAGCTATATAATTAGGCACTTTTCACTTACAAATTAAGGTTAAGTCATAATTAATACAGACTAACTATTAACCCTGAAATACAACTAATTTTTTAACCCTTATTTCATAGTGAGGTACTTTAGAAGTTACAAGGAAAACAGTCATATTTTGAAATATTGCCTTTTTAAAATAAATGACTTATTCCTGTGATGCAAAGCTGAATTTTCAGCATCATTACTCAAGTGTTCAGTATCAAATGATCCTTCAGTAATCATTCTAATATGCTGATTTGCTGCTCAAGAAACACTTCTTCTTACTGTCACAGCTGAATACAGTGTGCTGCTTAATATTTTTGTGGAAACCATGATACATATTTTTGGGATGCTTGAGTTAAGTAAATTATAAATAGGACCCCTTTTACATTTTACTTAAGACGTTATCTTGGCCGTTTATGAAAAGGCAACTTTATCAAAAGTGTAACCCATCCTAGCAAGGTTATTACAAGTTTTACTATATGTGACCCTCGAGCACAAAACCTTAAAAAAGTCTTAAGTCGCTGGGGTATATTTGTAGCAATAGCCAACAATACACTGTATGGGTCATTTTGCACCCTCAGATTCCAGATTTTCAAATAGTTGTATCTCAGCCACATATTGTCCTATCATAACAACCCATACATCAATGGAACGTTTATTTATTCAGATGATGTATAAAACTCAATTTCAAAAAAGTGACGCTTATGATTGGTTTTGTGGTCCAGGGTCACATAATTGTGTTTACATTTTCAGTGTAGTGAAACATAACCACAATAATCCTAGCAACAGTTTGACCTCTCATTTTCTCCAGTATCCTCTTCCCACAGCTGCTGTGTTCTTGTGCTGGTGGAGTTGGATACAGTCCTCTGTTGATCCGCGCACTGATGCTGCTGCTGGACGCCGTGGACACAGACCTCCGGCCGGGGCTCGCCGGAGGCCAGTCCGCTTCCATCATCCCCTCCTCCGGCTCGAACCCTGGGTTATCCCGGCTCCATGCCTGTCTGGAGCTGGAGGTGGGTGGAGAGGGGGTCTCATCGGGCACTCCGAGGCCCACTTCTTCATGATGCATTTTTTCCATCTCGATCCCTTCATAAGGCGGAGAGGATGCGGATGCCGCCTGGGCCTGCGGTGCTTGAGGACGGACGCGACTGGAGCTCATCGTGTCATTTACAGTAACCTAACATAAACAAACGTATTCATTTTAGTCGCACTTTAACGCTGGGTTATTGGGAAGCTGCCAAAACTCAAAACACTAACGTTAATTCAAAACGTCTCGAATTTGATTTCCGTCAAGTCAGAGTTATTGAATAGCTATCGTTTCAGCTTTTTAAAACACGAAATCCAATTTTACGATGTTATGTAATAGAAATACGCGAGAAAATCCGAGTGAAAACTTCATACAACAACAAAAACCGCAGAAAGGTATTTGTCTGGAAAAAGAGACGCTTCGAAAAAATAAGAATAGTTTATACTTGCATGTTTTTCTCTGGATGGCTTCAGTCCAGCTTTTGTGAGAGTTTGGAAAAGCAGTTTTCCAGTCCACCCTCAGCCATCTTGTTCCCAGTTGTTCCCAGACTGGAGGAATCCAGTTACACTGACATCAACCTCTGGAAACTTCCAACATTAGCCTTATTTAGTGCGGCTCCTCCCTTTCTGTCCGCCACACTCTCACTGACACTCACAACATCATTAAAACGCGCTTTTAATAAAAACATAAGAAATTAAAGACGTAATTTTGGTTTACACATCTTTAAATTAATTTGTGAATCGGTTAAAAAAAGTTTAAAAATAATGGCCATACATTTCTATCATTAGGTCTAAAAGAGTGAGTACACATTTGTAACTGCTTTACAACTAAGTTACACGAATTCACACATTACTGTGTCGTTGTTGTTTGCGACTCTTGCTGCCAGGCAACAAGATGTCGCCCCCTCTCTAGGATTGGATGCGGAAGTCTGAGTGACAGTTCGTTGAACCAATCAAAAGATCAAATCAAAAAACTTTACGACTGTATGCAAGTGGGCTATACAAAGTAATGGACTATATTCTAGGGACTTCGCCATTTATCTTTGCTGTATATCAGTTAATTACCACATAAGTTTTAAATATTATAAATATATACAAACAATACTATGTTTTACTTTAATATAGAGATATGCATTCCAAGTAGGGGAGCGCGGGGCACAAAGTAACGCGGGGTTGTAACACACGTGGTTTAAATATTTCCACACATGCTAGCATAACCAAATTTACAGCATTTACTAGTTAATATATATATATTTGAAGAACCTTTAACATCCACCGAACCTTTCCATTAAACAATTGGGTACTTTATAGTGGAAAACGGTTCTTTAGATTATTAAAATGTTCTTTACACTAAGAAAAAAATGTTCTTTTAAGAACTGTTCACTGTAAGGTTCTTGAGGGAATTCAGAATGGCTCTTCAGTGACACCGATGTGAAAACCCCCTTTTGGAACCTTTGTTTTAAGCTTTTTTCAATAGCCTAAATTACATTTTCTGTTATTCATGTAGCCAGGCTAGGGGTGACTGACAAATCTGTTCATTAAATTTGGTCATTAATGTCATGCTTTACTAATTATGCCTAATTATTAGTATTAAATAATTCATTTTATTCTAGTTAATTACTTTCAGTGGTGTGCTTGTAAAAAATGGTCAATAAATAGACCTACTGCTTGTTGTATTCTATATCTGACATACAGGCCTAAAAACTTCAACTTTTACTTTTGACTGGGTGACTTTGACATGCATAAAGCATAATATTTACACAATTCAAACAGTTATATACATGCATTAGGTATCTCCATTGGTGTGTTATGTAAATGTCTGAACCACTGAATTGTTGGTCCCATTTGCACTCGTTCAGTTGTTCAGTATGCAATTAAGTTGATTGTTTTTCTGGTATTTGGCGTACCATGGCAAGTCTACAACATTCTGCCATAAGGGATATTCAGTGAGTCATTTGCAGCCTCAAACAAGTCTACATCTCTCCAATAATGATCAGAGTGGGTTTGAAGTAAATATTTTTCATCTGAATCAACGGTTTCTGGCATTTTCACATGTCACACCTTTGCCCAAGTCTCTCCATTGTCTGCCAGTTCCTCTTTGATTTCAAGCCCACCCTGGGTGCATGTGTAGAAACATATGGTTACCTAACCTCCACATAAAAGTGCCCCTGCTTCCCCAGATCCAGGTCACCAACTTATTTGTCTTAACTCCTCAGTGGTGAAATCAACTCCCAACACCTGCTAGAACAGCGAACACTCCAGCCACATACAAATGAAGTCTCAAAAGATATTCAGACATAATTAAAATGTTTTTTTTTTCTAACAAATAAAGTCATTTAGTCAATGCCTCAGGTGATTTCACAATTTGTGGCACTCCACAAGGGCAGGTTTAAAGTATAGGCCTATAAAAGGCACGTTGACAGGATTTTTGCTTCATTTGCAGCCATGGATGTTAACATTGCTCTTGGACTGCTTGCTGCACTGGTTATTCTCACCTCACAGCCATATAATACAGAAGGTATGTTTCTGAAAACTATAGTTTACATTAATGCTTTAATGCTTAACTGAATCAATGACCTCCTTTAGTCTTAATTTTGAAGCTAAACCTATGCTAAAATTATGAATTAATCAGAAGTAGTTCTGAAGGTTTTTCAAACTAAAATTCATGTGTGCTATATCACAGGTAGAAATGTTATTTGCCACAAAGATCTGCGCAGTAAGTACATTCCCATTCTGAATATTATACTAAATTCTTTCATTCTAATATATGTAGACGTGTCATACATTTCCACTGGTTTGTTATGATTGTGAATGGCAGAACCACTGAATTTTAGTCCCAATTGTCCTCTGTTGATCAGAGCTCCAGAAGCGCTCAGGTGAGGATGTTGTTCTTCTGGAAGGTTATGAAGTTACACCGATGGATGAGGAGCGAGACGGTGACTGCGTGGAATATGAGGCAACCAGTCCTTTTCCCACTTCTGCTACGCAAACAACCACAATACATAAAGTACCAAACACGGTTAAGCCAGTGCCAACCCCCAAAAAACCATCCAAAAACCAGTGCTGGGTGTACTATGGTAAACCTACACTGTAAAAAATTGCTGTAAAAAAACGGCCAAAATCTGACAGTAACATACTGTTTTCCATTAAAACAGTAATGTACTGTAGAAAACAATGCATTCTGGGCAATATTTTGCAGTTTAAGAAATTGCTGTTAATTTACAGCCAATTTTTAACAGTACTCTACTGTATTTAAGTAATACGGTTTTTTACTGTTTGCAATGCATTGTGGGCTGTGTTAAATACAGTACAATGCAGTATTTTAATATATATTTTTTTTTATTGGGTGTACAAGTGCGAGTACAAGTTTGGTCAAAGTGCGTTACTGTTTTGTCAGTTTGGTTAATTAGCAATTTTCAAGCATCCCAAATCATTTTCAGTCAGGTACTTGGGATGACAATTTTTTTACAAACATCATTTGAAAAGCACTTTTTTCCCGAAGAGGACACAAGTTCGAAGGACATCTGCTATACATCGCCATTTGCCATCCGAAGTCCTTCAACTGCATTGACCTGCATCTGCACCTACATGGTAAAAACATTTTCTTATATTCCTCACCACCAGTATTTTATTCAGGTAGTATTACCAGAAGTAACGCTATCAAATCGGTGCTCAGCAAGCTGTCGAGCTAGTGAGTGTATGGTTTTAAAATGGCCCTTCAGTGCTGAAATGTGAATATTTCAAACTTATATTTACACGCATTTACAGTCACCAGGTTTTATCAATTATAAAACGTTTCTTCAGCGCTAAAATGTGTGAATAATTCAAACATATACAAGCATTTTACAGTCACCCGATTTGATCAGTTTTAAAATGTCTCTTCAGCGCTGAAATGTGAGTAATGTTAATTCAAACATTACACGCATTTTACACGTGTGTGTATTTATATATATATATATATATATATATATATATATAATAAATATAAACAGTACACTCATATATGTTATGTAAACAAAAACTTTTATTTTGGATGCGATTAATCGCAATTAATCGTTTGAGAGCACTAATTTTAACCTAAAAATACCTTGTATATATACACTGTTTAATCTTTCACAACAGTTTCATTTATAATATGCAATGAATAACAATGCACAATTAAACAGTGACACAATGAATAAAGGATACAAGATTTACTAGCAGTGATATTAAAAAACATAAAATGTAATAGAGATGGTTACCTAAAAGTTGTTTTGTTTATAAAAAAAAATAGAAAAAATATATTCATACACTAATACATAAATTCTTTAATTTTTTTTATTGGGTCAGTGGGGTCCACACAAATAATGTAGCCTAAAGGGACTTTTTCTATACAAAGCAAAATATAAAACAGAACATGATTGGCTGCGTTATTCTTTTCCCCTGCATGCATTCCGACAAGTCCCTCCCTTGACCTGATACTTGTTTGCTTTGGTCTCCACGGCTATATGAACGAGTTCTCAATTGTCCAATCACGATCGGCTTTGATGTCATTCCGACCAATCCGATGGTCTGGTAGGCGGAGACTTGACGCGTGAGAGGCGGGACTTACCGGGGCCTCCATCACTTCCTGTGCCGCGGGCTGTAAACACATAAAATGTAATAGAGATGGTTACCTAAAAGTTGTTTTGTTTATAAAAAAAAAAATAGAAAAAATATATTCATACACTAATACATAAATTCTTTAATTTTTTTTATTGGGTCAGTGGGGTCCACACAAATAATGTAGCCTAAAGGGACTTTTTCTATACAAAGCAAAATATAAAACAGAACATGATTGGCTGCGTTATTCTTTTCCCCTGCATGCATTCCGACAAGTCCCACCCTTGACCTGATACTTGTTTGCTTTGGTTTCCACGGCTATATGAACGAGTTCTCAATTGTCCAATCACGATCGGCTTTGATGTCATTCCGACCAATCCGATGGTCTGGTAGGCGGAGACTTGACGCGTGAGAGGCGGGACTTACCGGGGCCTCCATCACTTCCTGTGCCGCAGGCTGTAAACCTTTACGCTTCCTTTCTGGGCTTCAATACACAGACACAGTGGACCCGGCACTTCATTAAAACATCCCCTTCGAATATATATCGCACTATCTATTTGTTTATCCATCAAGTTTGAATTCAGCGGCTCAGAATGGAGACATCTGGTAACTCGAGTAAGAAGCAGAAACTGAGTAACGCGCCTGAGAGCTGGGTGAGTAACTGTTAGCGGCTGGATATTGAGGGATGTTTTGCATTACTAATGTGGTACAGTTACAGTAACACACCTCGTGTTATGAATATGGTGTTTTTGCTTATGCTGAATCTGACCTATCCCGTTTTAATTGATAATATAAGCGAAGTCCAGAATAATCATGCCTGTGTAATAGAGGTCCTTAGTTGTGATAGTTGTATGAAAAAGATAGGTATAATAATTTTATGCGTAGATATTACCTGTGTCTTACAACCTAGTGTGCTGCCCACCTTCGCCAGCTTCATTTCCCCATACAGCAGGGTGAGAAACATGCAGAACTTTTTGTGTAAGACTTCTTAACCGTGTAAAGCCTGACATATGAAATAATATTCAGAAAAATATAATGTGTTTTATATTTTCTGTTATAGTCAGAAAGTTATAGTCAGAGCCATATATTTATGGCTCATATAGTCTGATATAGGAGAATATGGAGCTCGTACTTGAGGCCCAAACTGAAATATTCAATATGCATGTAAAGATATTCAAGTAAACCTCAGTTACTTCAGTCCAGGAAGTGTTCATCTTATTCTCACACGTTATTCTCACATTTAATCTATAAAAATCACTATGGATTTCACAGCTAAAACACACATGTACCACAGCCTGAAGGGAGATGCACTTGCCTTTGAGATGCATGTATCAACTTTGTTGCAGTAGGCTTTATAAGGTTAAATATTTGATCAATTGTTTTTTTGTTTTTTTTGTCTGCTGCATGTCTTCAGGATCGTCTGAATGCAAGGAAGATCCATGAAGCTGCTGGCCTTCCATTCTTTGAGGTGTTTGTAGATGCTCCTCTGGATGTGTGTGAGCAGAGAGATGTGAAGGGGCTCTATAAGAGAGCTAGGGCTGGAGAAATCAGAGGTAAGACAATTTTATAGAGATACATACAGTATTGTACAAAATATGTGTCCAGATATGCTTATTTTCACTCACTCTTTTGATGTAGATACGCTGTGTTTTATGGCTCAAATTTAATCTCTACGTGTACTGCGTTAGGCTAACCGAGACTTGTCATTTGCACTTATATATTGTTGCTCTTTTGTTAGTTTTGACTGCTTTTATTGTCCTCATTTGTAAGTCGCTTTGGATAAAAGCGTCTGCTAAATGACTAAGTGTAAATGTAAATGTAAATGTAAATGTTTACAAAATAATGCATATTTCAAATGACCGGTTGCAGGCAGTCGAACAGCACTTGGCACAGAAGTGTTTGTCACATCAATGAGTATGTTTACGTGCAAAGAAATATTCTGATACTAATCTGAATGGTACAAATGAACAGTTAGTATGAAGTCATGTAAATGCCACAATGTGTTACATGTTTAACCCCTTAACTGTCACCCCCCATTTTTAAATAGGCATGAAAGTGCACTATCCAAACTTAAATTGTTGTAATTTATGAACACTTTGGAATACAGACCTAAGGTCTGTTTAAAGAAGAAAATCAGCAGATTATTGCAAAAGTGGAATTTTTTCAAAAAATTAAAGTATCAAAAAGTTATAGAAGTTTAAATTTACTGTAAATAAAATGCACTATATTCGTTTTATTTTATTTTATTTTATACATAATAAATATTTTACATAACAGGTTTTACTCTAAAATTGGTGTAAAATTAAAGCCTTATGTCTAAATAAGTTATGTTCCAAGTTTGAAGTTGATATGGAAAAAAAGGTTCCTGTGAGATTTTATTTAGGGCGTTATACCACAAACAGCCACCGGGTGCCATCCAAACTCCATTGAATTTTTTAAATGCATTTTTCTGTCACAAATGTCTATATTTCTCTGTCAATATTACTTCTATATAATTATATATAATTTATGATGATTACTAAAATGTTTGATAGAGAAAAAGGACAACAAAAAAAAAGAGCGCCAAGCATCCCACAGGTGACAGTTAAGGGGATAAACCTTATTCACAAAATCCAATGAAATGAGATAATTATAACATAACAATAACACTTTTCTTTTTTTTTTTACAAATGTAATTTATTCCTGTAAAGGCAAAGATTAATTTTTACGCCAGTCTTCAGAAATCATTCTAATATGCTGATTTGGTGCTCAGGAAACGTTTCATATTATTATCAATGTTAAAAACAGTTGTACTGCCTAATATTTTTGTAGAAACAAACAGTGATTAATTTTTCCAGGATTCTTTGATGAATAGCATTTTTTTTTAAATAGAGATATTTTGTAACATTATAAATGTATGTAACTGTTGTTTTTGATCAATTAAATGCTTTCTTGCTGAATAAAAGTATTTCTTTCTTTCTTTCTTTCTTTCAAAAAAAAATAAAAAATCGTACTGACTCCAAACATTTGAACTGTAGTTTATTTAGCAGTGGCAACTCATGGCTAAATGGATGCATTTCTGTGTTGCCGACAAGACAGCAATTCTATTTTTTAAATAGAATTAATTAAATAAATTGACTTATTTTGATGCCTTCAAGCATTTAACCTAATCATATTCTAAATATGGCCTTAAACTGAATTTTAAGTACATGTTAACTTGTACATATCATTATCACATTACACGATGGGATATTTTTCTATGCACTGTACGCTGACATCCTTATTTAATGAACACAAGGCCACAGTTGTACTTTAACACTGATTCTTATAGAAAAAGTTGCAAGTTGGCTTAGCAGTGTCTCATACTTGGATATAAATGACAATGATCTCTGTTTGATAATGTTTTGACTGTTTGCAGGACATAGTTCCTGTGGACGCATCCTACGAGGTCAAGGAGCTCTATGTGCAAGAGAACAAGCTGGACTTGGCAAAGGCTGATGCTGAGACTCTTCCAGCAGTGGAGATCACTAAGGTATCTTCCCTCCTCATATGCCACTCAAATACAGATTTAAACTCCTGCAAATGGTTTGCAAACACATTATGACTTAATAAGGCATGACTTACGTACATCCTTACAGCTAATGTCTGTTCTGTGTTGGTGCGTTAGGAGCTCTATGTGCAAGAGAACAAGCTGGACTTGGCAAAGGCTGATGCTGAGACTCTTCCAGCAGTGGAGATCACTAAGGTATCTTCCCTCCTCATATGCCACTCAAATACAGATTTAAACTCCTGCAAATGGTTTGCAAACACATTATGACTTAAGGCATGACTTATGTACATCCTTACAGCTAATGTCTGTTCTGTGTTGGTGCGTTAGGTGGACATGCAGTGGGTTCAGGTGCTCGCTGAGGGCTGGGCCACTCCTCTGAACGGCTTCATGAGGGAGGGAGAGTACCTACAGTGCCTGCACTTCAACTGTCTGCTTGACGGTAAACAGATGACCTTATGTGATCTTGTGTCTTCTCATGGCATTGATTTCTTTTTCATGCGCTGTCTTCTGAATGCACCACTAGATGGCGACGTTCGACAGTGCAATGCACCTTTTTCTGCCAGCCACTATTACATTCAGAAGTGCATCACCATTTCCACTTGTTTGGATTCACTGAATCGTTTTCTTTTAATTGACGATGACAGAGGGAAGAAACAATTTTCAGAAATATTTTGCACATTTATGTAAAACAGAAAACTTAAGCAAATTGATTGGAAACCAACATCAGGTAGAGCATGAAGAAACCCAAGAACCTACTAATAATCTACTAATATTTCAGAACTTCAGGGTAGAATCAGGAGAACAACTCAGAATGGGGGTCCAATCGCAAAAAACATTTCATTTCTGTGAGGGAATCTGAAGGCTCAGCAAGTGGATTTTAAATGTTAATTAGTGGTAGAAATAAAAGAGCTATTATAGTTTTAATGGAGGCTTGGGTGATGTTGATCACATGCTCTCAAGCCAGTTTCAGAAACCCGATCATCTGAAATAAAAAGTCGGTACCTTTTTGATTACAAGAACGACAAATGTGCGAATGGCTTTTTAAAACCATAATGCGGTCCTTGCATTTATAGAACCGGGTAATTACAGCAATTTCCCACATCAAGCTTGAGTTTCCAAAAAGTGTCAATTTAGTTTTACAGCCTCATAAGGCTCTGCTGAGTGTTGTCTTGCCTAGTATTCAAATTTGCGTCCAAGGTATGCATTGACACTCTCTCACTCTCACTCTCACACACACACACACACACACACATTTGTTTTTGTGAATTGTGGGGACATTCCATAGGCGTAATGGTTTTTATACTGTACAAACTGTTTTTTCTATCGCCCTACACCTAACCCTACCCCTTACAGGAAACTGTGCATTTTTACTTTCTCAAAAAAACTAATTCTGTATGATTTATAAGCCTTTTGAAATATGGGGACATGGGGCAATGTCCTCATAAATCACCTTCTCCTTGTAATACCTATGTCATACCCATGTCATTATACAAATTTGTATAACATATGTCACAAAAACACACACACACACACACACATATTAAGATAAAAAAGTGAGCCTAGTAGATGCTTGTGTTTAGTTGTGACAGAATACAGCAAAAGAAAGGCATTAGGTGTTCATGCATTACATCAACAGCGTCATTAGACTTGATTACTGTACATCACACCTTGTCTTATTGTTTTGATCCTTACAATATGCCCAGTTGGACTCTTGTTGGACCAGACTGCCATCTTTATGAAGCGGACAGATTTGTGCATGTTGCGGCCTGATACTAGTTTAATTTGAAATGAGCTGAAATGGGATGCTCGCAGGGCTCTTTCTTATGGAAAACAGCTGTTTCTGCTATGTGTGTGTGTTTCATCCTGAAAATGGATTTTAAAAGCTTCCCGCTCATATTGCTTTAATCAAGGTGTTGGACCTCTTACTTTCTTAGAAAACTCACCACTTTCACATTCAAGAGTTCTTTCTCTTATCTTACCCCGTAGGTCATAGGACTCTTTCTTTTTAGGCCTTTAAAAGCGGTCGATTTTTCAAAGCCTCAGTCTGGTTGATATATGCATGCACCGTGCATCTTTCCTCTGTTTATAGGTGGGGTTATTAACCTGTCGGTGCCGGTGGTCCTCCCGGTTTCAAGTGCCGATAAGGAGCGCCTGGATGGCAGCACTGCGTTTGCGCTGGCCTACTGTGGTCGGAGGGTCGCGATACTGCGAAACCCAGAGTTCTACGAACATCGCAAGGAAGAGCGTTGTGCCCGGCAGTGGGGCACCACATGCAAGGATCATCCATACATCAAGGTCAGGGGGGTCAATATAGACAAAGCCTGAATGATTAGAAGATTACTAACAGTTTCCTAACAAAAGTGAAAAAGCAAAAGTTCTGCATGACCTGACACAATCACAGCCATTTAGAACGTATTTGATTGATTGTAATTACTTTTCTCTGAGCAATTCGCTTCTTAGAACTTGGAATTATGCATTTGAATTTCAACACTATTAATTCCAAATGAGTTGGTGTAATTCGAGTAATCAATAGACAAAATCACAATACAGGAAGTTGTGCAAATGCCTTGTTAATAAACATAGTGTTTTTGCGGGACATTAGATAGGTTTGACGCTGCTAGCTACATTACACTGCATTGTATGTCTTTTGTTAGTTTTTAAATTGTTCTTGCATAATTAAGACATTTACAGTAGTCAATTATAGGAGTTATTAAATAGGAATATTACAAAATAACTGCTTAACTGCATTGTAATGCTAAAGCCACTGCCATTTTAAGTGTTTCCACATGGCGTTGAGGAAGTAGGAGCTCTCAGCAAATTTAGAGTTTACAAGTAATTGTTACAATTTACGCAAGTAAGTAGTTGCAAGTATGAGGATTTGAGCGCATTTTACAAGTTGGAAATGTCCTAAACCTCTGGTGCTGCTAAAAAATGACTTTTTTTTTTTTTTTTTTTAAATTTCGTTTGATATTTTCATTTTGGGGGGGGGGCTTTTATGGTACTAAATTATATTCATGGAATAGTTATGATCCATTTGTTAACAGTTAACGGTTAACTGACATTAATCTTAAATTATTTGGAGCAGAGACTTGTGTTTGGTGTCTTTTTTTTTTAAAGAAGTGAAAAAGATAAAGTGAAACTTGGTAGAAAAATGGTAGAAGTTTAAGTTTATTATTGTGAAAAATGCACAAAAAAATATTTGTGAATTTTATTTGAAATGTGTTTTCTAAAAAAGTGTTTTACTCTAAAACTGTGAAAATCAAAGCCATAATCTAAACAAGTTGTGTTCCAAATTTGAGGTTGATATCTCAAAAATGAGATTTTGTTTAGGCGCTGTACCAGATGTTTCCATTAGATAAAATTTGCTTCAAACTATTTCCAATGTGGTCATTTTTTTTTATTGTGAACCGTACAAGTGTGACTATTTTAATTTTTTTATTTTTTTTGCAGGACCATTTAACCTTTCTAAATCATGTCCATAATTCTTTTGTGTTCACATAGCAAGTGCCAAAACCGTTTCCAAGTTTCGTACAATTCCGATGAAGTTATTCTTTAGAAGTTATTCTTTCAGAATTGAAGTAATTCTGGAGTGAATGCACCTATATGACAGTGTGGAGCTGGATTTTGGACTAGTGAGATTTCGTTGTGCTGTGTAACCACATATATGTAAACGTAACCATAGACTTGATGCTGGTTAGGATAAAATTGTTGATAAAATATTTCTATCAACTTATGTAAGCAGTTGGCAATGATTAACGTCATTCTGTATCTAATTTTTGTTGTCAGCTCCCTCCCTTTTCTTTCTTTTCTGACTCACAAACCACCTGGAAAGTCCCGATTATATGCATGCCGTGAATGAGAGCACTGTTTAGACTACATACATGTTAATAAGAAAGCAGAATCACAGTGATTCAGCAGCATGATCCATTAATGCATCACTTTTCACCTGTCTGAGACTGAGCATCCTTTATAGGAATAATTTGCCGGTTGCTTCATTGCTCTTTAGTGATGTTTATGAGCAAATATTATTGCTCTTGCTTTGGTTCTGATCTGAAACTCAACCCGCAGTGTTGCGCTAAAGACATTACAACTTAAATCTACTGTTTTCTTAAAGGACACCTAAGAAGGGACATCATGACTGTGAGTTATCCCAGGGACATTTTCTTCTAAAATGAAGTTTTGTTTGTATCTGTAATTGTGTTTAAAAGAAAAGATTTTCCACTTATGTCCCATTTTTTGAAGGTAAAGTCAAGTGACCTGATGCTTTAATAGGTCTTTGTGCGGTCGCATTGCCAAGCTTTCCTTGGACTGCACTCTGACAGAAGACAGAGCCACGATGCCCTCTTAGTCGGTCTATGGAAACAAGGTCTCGCTCTCTCTCTCATCTTTGCTCAGCCTCCGCTTTAGTAATCTCTTTATTCCTCGACCTCCTTCATTTCACACATGTGTTTTAGTTGGATTTCTCGCCCTGTGTTCTATTTAAACAGTGTTTAGGCAAGTTGCGCTCTCCTCCCCTCCTCTCCCCTCACCTTCCTCTTACAAATCTCGCAGAGTAAATACTGAACAATTGTTTCCATCTGTAAGTAGGGATTGTGGGCTTAGGTAGACTTTAATGGCTCCGCTCTGCTCCAGCTCGCACTAATGGGCGCCAACGGAGAGCTTTCGGACTCTCGAAAGGCCCTGTCTGTCTGCTTGCCTTTGGTCACAAATAAACCCATCCACAGACCAAAGAAAGAAATTGCATGCCTTTTGGAGGATGTCAAAAGAAAATAGTTTTTTCAGAATATTTATAAAGTTATTATTAAAGTATAAAACAATGTAAACCATATAATAATATAATATATAATAATAAAAGAATTATATATATAATTGAGGAGTTTTATTTCAATTTAAAATTGATGTAAAAAGGTTAGTTTGTATGTGAAATTGAAATTGTAATGTATATTCAATTGTGCATACTTATTTACATCAATTTTTACATTTAGATGATAAAACTCAAGTTTTTAAAAAACTCACTTTTAAAACACTAATAATTCAATAACAAGCTAATCTCAAAATGAATATGCATTTTTCGTAGTGTACTTTATGATCTTGTCATGCCTAAATTGATGTGTAGCATTTTAAACAATTTATTTTATTTCTGGTGTGCATAATTATTCTTCCTATTATAGTTCTGAATTATTCTAGGTAGAACAGCATAGAATTTAAATATCAGATTACTGGCCATAATTTATTTATTTATTTGTTTTTGGATATTTAATTTAACTAAAATTGTTTGCGGAAAATGGCTTGTGAATGTGATTTCTAGTTTTTGATCTTATGAATCTGTAATTTGATTTTATGAATCTGTATAAGTGAAATATGAATATATATATATATAT
>NW_015664019.1:656857-694118 GCF_001515625.1 Sinocyclocheilus rhinocerous | reverse complement strand
AGCTGAGAATATACTATGTTCATAGAATCGTTCATCTCATTATTTCACTGTGTCTGGTGTGTATGTTAAACTCCCTCTGCTGAAGCGTGTCAATCAGCAGGACTGTAAAACTGGCCTCCATTATGTGAGGTAAATACACTTTTCCTGTTTATTTCGGCTGTCGGTCTGACAGCTGAATCCACATTGGGGTTTTGGTGCAGGGGTATGTTAACCAGACTCGAGAGCATTTACCTAATTGCATTATCAATGTTGTTGTTTTTTTCCCCCCCCTCATTGAAAGGGGTACAGTGCTCAACCAGTGCTCTGCTATTTTCTATGACAGCTAATAGAGTTGATTTACTGTATAGATGCGATTAGTGCCAACAGATCGCTCATTGAGTTTTTCCATCGCCAGGCTCTGCAACATAAATAAACGACTGCTACTGTTGCTATACTGCGGCCAGCAAATGACAGCTGCACATGCATTTAGTCTTCAAATGCAAAAGCTGGATGAATCGTTTTATTAACATTCACTGCTTTTAGGCCTCTCCCAGTTTGCTTAATATGATCACATACTTGCACATAAAGTTCTCGAGCCACCAGTGCTGCTGTCAAGTCAAATCAATAGATGAAAGTCTGTGGGGTTGTGAAATGGTATTCTCATCCTAGCGGCCCCGAATCTGCAGAGAGCTGTGGTATTCTCACCATACTGTACTGCTTTTTAACCCTGGCCAAGTTACCGGCTCAACGAATGCCAGGGAAGACCTCCTGAAGGCGAAATATTAGCAAAAGCAGCCGAAAGTTGTAGCCTGATATGATTGGTCACTATATAGAGGGATTGTAATTCCTGGTTTTAAATGGAACTGTGTAGAAATTTAAGCTAATCAACGAGGGGCCCAAATTTAGGAATGATATCAAGCTTGTAGACTAGAGCTTTCTAACTAGGATTATTAAACTTGTACAGGGAAACAAAACTGTATTTACTATTTAAGTTCCTAGGCTGCTACAATGAGCACTTTTAAGGAAAAGCCTGTTGGATTGTACAACTCACAACAATCATATTTTTGAAATGTATAGTTTTGTTAGATTTTTGTATGTTTTCAGAACCAACTGTGGTTGGCAATTTTAAACAGTTTTTTTTCCTGTCTTTGTGGCTGGTTTGTGGCCAGAAGAAGACTGCAGACAAGACTTTATTCAATAGCTTTGTTCGACCACTTTCTTACAACAATGTTGAGAGTTTAAGTCAGTATGTTCTTGCATGCATCATTTGGTTTCAGAATCTGAAGGGTTCCTTATGTTCCTCATACCTCAAAGAAGCAGGGCAAATTATGGCATTTTTTCCAACAGTATTGTACAGATGATCATTGGTGTTTTTCCTGATGGTTTTTCCTGTGGCAGATGGTGATGGAGAGCGGAGATTGGTTGGTCGGTGGTGATCTCCAGGTGCTGGATCGGATCTACTGGAATGACGGGCTGGATAGTTACAGGCTCACACCAACCGAACTTAAGCAGAAGTTTAAAGAGATGAATGCAGGTATGGAGCTACACTCAGGAGTTGCTCCTTTTGACCTAAGTTTGACTAGTATGTTGTGAGGTAGAAGTCGTCTTGCCCTCGAAATGTAGCAGGTCACATAGACATACATTTTCTTGAATGGAATTTAATTGTATTGTCATAGACTTACATTCATCCATATATTGCTGCAATACAATTATATATATGGCAAGTTATGAAATATTAAACACTCTTCTCTCATTTTTAGATGCCGTCTTTGCCTTCCAACTGCGGAACCCAGTGCATAATGGTCATGCGCTGCTCATGCAGGACACGCAGCGGCGTCTAATTGAACGTGGCTATCGTCGACCCGTGCTTCTGCTTCACCCACTGGGCGGCTGGACCAAAGATGATGACGTGCCACTGGCCTGGCGCATGAAACAGCATGCGGCTGTCCTGGAGGAGGGACTGCTTGACCCCAACTCCACCATAGTGGCCATTTTCCCTTCACCAATGATGTACGCCGGCCCAACAGAGGTTAGTGTAAAATGAAAAAGGACCGAGAACAGATACCTGAGGCACCCCATTAAAATAATAACTTAAGGTCAGCTGGTCATTATATTTTTTCCATATTCTTGCTTTAAGTGGAGATTTTTGAACATCTAGTCATCTAATAAAGATATGATGTTCACCATATATAAAAAAATGAAAACTGAAATCCCCCCAAGACCATTTTTAATGCAACTGGTAGCTCCTCATTTTGAAACACCAGATTCAAATTAGCCTTGTAGCTTTTGAGATCTTTCTCAATATGTAATTCTTAAAGTATCCCATACTTGCATACTTCAGGAATTACAAATTGTTTGATATATGCAATATTTTAAAGAAAGAAGCTCTATCAAATGCACTTTGTACTATGAATGATAATTAAAACGGCATTTGAAGCCAATGAAGAGTTGTATGGAAAGTTAGTGCTGAGGAAGCTTGCACAGGGCACATTCCTCCATGAAACGTCGGTGGTGCACTGGATTTCTGATCTGTTCCACCTAATTTGTGCTTGAGGCTGAAGACAACAGGGACAGGCTCTTCTTGTGGGCATCACACATCGCTGGACTTTCCAGTAGGAATTGATTTGTGTCTCCAAGAGTGATGTAAACAGAACCAAACTGTTTAGAAGCCAGTGGCGTCTACAATCCATACACACACACACACACACACACACACACACAGCAAGCACAAATGGGGAGCTTTCTTCTGACAAAACTTGTTGCTGGTGTAGTGTTCCATGGCTATTTTGAAGTCTCTTGTTCTTTAATCATGTGGCCGGGGACATTAAAAAATTTATTGGGAGCAGACAGAGTCTTAAGACTAAAGCAGCCCACAGGAAGCATTCGTTCACCTCATTGACTTATGAGGAAGAAGTAGGGGACACGCTGACTCCACAGAAAAGGATTAGCTTAGGTGATGTAGGCCAATTGTAATCATACGTTCATAATAAGAGATGTTTTCATTTTTCTTGAAATTATACATTTTGACTCTTTTTTTTTTAAATTTTTTTTATTGTCGCTATCTCTGTGCCATTAAACAAAATTTCACATTTGCATTTGGTTTACATTATCATCGTTCTTCCAATTTTAAGCATAGGATTGTTAATCAGAAAATGAAATCTGTCACCCTCTATCTATTCACACTCATGTTGTTCCAACCATTCTTTCATTTGTGAATAACATAAAAGAAAAGAGAAAAGTTCAGCACAGATTGTCCCAGATGTTTTTTTTCTATGTCTCTCTGTTTGACTTGTACGTCTTCTAAAATCACACAGCCGTTTTGTCTCAAAAACCAAAATTGAAGTTAGACACTTAAAATCTTCCTGTTGTGGCTGCTCTCAAATCTTATTCGCATGCATTTGGTTGCGAGAACATTTTGTTATGCCATATTCAAATATACACAAATGTGAATGACATTTGAGAGCTATAACAGAGGGAAAGATTTTAAGCAAATAATGGTTTAAATTTTGCCTTTTTCTCACATAAAGCTCAACAACAACTCAAATTCTCATTCATAAGTCAACTGCTTGGACTAACTCTTAGTTAGATTTGTTTTAAAGAAAAAATAAAATACATTTGAACTGCTTCCAACAGGTGCAGTGGCACTGTAGGGCCAGGATGGTGGCTGGGGCCAACTTTTACATAGTGGGCCGTGACCCTGCAGGAATGCCTCACCCAGACACAGGTAAAGACCTCTACGAGCCCTCCCACGGGGCTAAAGTTCTCACCATGGCCCCTGGACTCACACACACACACACACACACACACACACACAGCAAGCACAAATGGGGAGCTTTCTTCTGACAAAACTTGTTGCTGGTGTAGTGTTCCATGGCTATTTTGAAGTCTCTTGTTCTTTAATCATGTGGCCGGGGACATTAAAAAATTTATTGGGAGCAGACAGAGTCTTAAGACTAAAGCAGCCCACAGGAAGCATTCGTTCACCTCATTGACTTATGAGGAAGAAGTAGGGGACACGCTGACTCCACAGAAAAGGATTAGCTTAGGTGATGTAGGCCAATTGTAATCATACGTTCATAATAAGAGATGTTTTCATTTTTCTTGAAATTATACATTTTGACTCTTTTTTTTATTTTTTTTTTATTGTCGCTATCTCTGTGCCATTAAACAAACTTTCACATTTGCATTTGGTTTACATTATCATCGTTCTTCCAATTTTAAGCATAGGATTGTTAATCAGAAAATGAAATCTGTCACCCTCTATCTATTCACACTCATGTTGTTCCAACCATTCTTTCATTTGTGAATAACATAAAAGAAAAGAGAAAAGTTCAGCACAGATTGTCCCAGATGTTTTTTTTCTATGTCTCTCTGTTTGACTTGTACGTCTTCTAAAATCACACAGCCGTTTTGTCTCAAAAACCAAAATTGAAGTTAGACACTTAAAATCTTCCTGTTGTGGCTGCTCTCAAATCTTATTCGCATGCATTTGGTTGCGAGAACATTTTGTTATGCCATATTCAAATATACACAAATGTGAATGACATTTGAGAGCTATAACAGAGGGAAAGATTTTAAGCAAATAATGGTTTAAATTTTGCCTTTTTCTCACATAAAGCTCAACAACAACTCAAATTCTCATTCATAAGTCAACTGCTTGGACTAACTCTTAGTTAGATTTGTTTTAAAGAAAAAATAAAATACATTTGAACTGCTTCCAACAGGTGCAGTGGCACTGTAGGGCCAGGATGGTGGCTGGGGCCAACTTTTACATAGTGGGCCGTGACCCTGCAGGAATGCCTCACCCAGACACAGGTAAAGACCTCTACGAGCCCTCCCACGGGGCTAAAGTTCTCACCATGGCCCCTGGACTCATATCCTTGGAAATCGTGCCTTTCAAAGTGGCAGCCTACAATAAAGCCAAGAAGGCCATGGATTTTTATGACCCCAAAAAGTAAGTTTATGTCTTTTTTTCCTCTTTAGATTTGCCTTCCTGTCTATTAAAACAAACTAACTATACAAATTGAGTAAGACAAGTATCTTTAAGCAACTAATTTCATCAAATTTGAGACTTGGGCATATTGAAAGTTGTGGTAAATTGAAACCAACTGCTGAAGGCATGAATTTACTTCATAAACATTTATCTTCTGTACATGTTCAAGCAATCTATCACTGTACAAACTTCCCTCCATGTCAGGCTTCCTCGATTCCTAGCTGCGTTGCCAAGAATAACAGGAAATGTTTTGTTGTTGTGTGCTTTCACCAAATTCTACGGCTTTGCTCCGTTCTTTGAAGTCATTTAGAAGTGGAGATCTGCCATTATTCCTCTGGCGCTGTGCAAATGCTGCAGAAGATGACTAACGAAAATCATGCGTTTTCGCTGTGTCTCGTCTTGCAATTAATAGCGCCCACTGCTATCGAGTTAACAGGCTTTTCAGTCGTCCTTGATGAAGACCATGTAGCATGTCAACATGCAGCAAAATTGACTTGAAGAAAGACAGTGGACTTTTAATGTTGCATGATCTTTATGCAAATGAACATCCCACACAGAGTTTAAAGGAATAACTTAACAAAAAAATGAAAATTGTATCCATTACTCACCCTCAGGTCATTCCAAAACAAAATATGACAGTTTTTTTTGTTCCATGGAAGAACAACAACAACAACAACAAAGACAGATCTTCAAATAGATCTTTCATCTGTCAAGATTCAAAGAGGACCAGAAAAAAAAACACTATGAAAATAATCTATACAAATCATTTATGTGCATTATGGTCACTCAGTGTTTAAGTATAAAAGAATATAAACATTCGAAGTAGTCAATAAAGAGCAGCTTGGACATTCTGTAAAACATCTCCTTTTGTCTTCCATGCAAGAAAAAAAACATGGGTAGAGGAATAGTAATTCCAAAAATTGTCTCCTATGTTTTAAGTGGTGCAGTTATTTATTGAGATCATTGCTTACCTTGATATGTGAAGTCGAGCTGCATGTGACAGTGGGGCTGGAGGTTACTGGCATCGCTTCCCTCCTTCGTCCCAGCAAGACCCCCGAAAAGTTGGTTGAGGTGGCAGACTCCCACTCCGTCTGACTTTCAAAGGGCCCCGCTTGGCGCCTTAGTAAATTTATGGCGTTCCGTCTGTTCCTTGAGCAGGGTGTTGGGCCTGGCCAAATTCGAGACGAATATGGATGCTGAGCCTAATTGCCAGCCATCCCCCTTAAAGTCCTCTTCTAAAATGCCTCAAATCAGTCCAAGCTGTTTCTCATTTAAATGCATATTAACTGTTCTCTATGGAGTTTTAAAGCTTAAAGAGTTAGGAATAAGTACGTAAAATTATTTATTTGCCAAACGGCAGTAATGTTCTGTAAATCTACGTCCGCAGCTTTCTCGCCTCTGCTCTGTTGCTATGACTCTTCAGGATTGTAGCGCGTTCTCCGTGATTTGCTGGTCTGAGGCTGATTTAATGTGCGAGGTAAGCTGTTCGCGAAGCGCTCGCACAAGCGGAAAAATGACGAATTGCCGAAAATTACATTGTGTTTGATGAAACTTTCAAATCGACACCTGCCACGGTGTTTCTTAGCTATTTGTCATCTGTGATCCCTTTTGAGTGTCCTAAAAGCCAATGGGGGGTGGGGGGGCTGTCTTATCACTCAGCCCATATATATATATTAGCGGTGGAACGGTTCAACTTACTCACGGTTTGGTTTGTGTCACGGTTTCGGTATGGTTTGGCATGTGCTATGTTTAGGGAAAAACTGTAAAAAAACACTAACTGTATGTTTTTTTTTTTCTCAAGCAAAGCCAATTTTAAAAGTCCACTGAAAAACGTACATTTTTGGTCATAGACAGCGTATGTTGAAGATGTACGTTATTGTCAACGTTATTGCCTAAGCTATAAATAATAATGTTTATAAAAACGTGGGCTATATAAAATTTTAATAATAACAAACATCATATTGTTTTGTGTATGCTCGTGTCACTTACAGTTGAAGTCCTTCTCTGATTTTATTATTGTTTGCAAGGTTGCAACATTACTTTGCAATATTTTAAATACTTTTGGGTATTTTGCATGGTCTGTTATTGGAGTGTCACACGGGTGGGAGTTTTAACTACTATTCACTGTGAATAAAAAAATTATTTAGCAGATGCAGAGACATATAGACCGGGGGAATCCCCCCATCTCCCCACCCTCTAATTACGTATCATAACGTAACTACGTGTAAACGTTATTTGGCGGTTTTTACTTGGAAAACCAGCTATATTTTTCTGTCACGGTTTCGGTATGGTTCGGTATGTGCTATGTTTAGGAAAAACTATACTGTCAAATAAAAATAAAGAAAATAAGAATAATCTATCTAACTACAAGCAACAGCACAAATAAATACAATAGAGTAAGGATACAAATAAAATAAACAGTGATTTTCATTTTTTTTTTTAGGTAGGTCTAACATTAGTTTTTAGGTACAGAAATTGAATAAAGTAATGAAATGTAAAACAGCATTGCATATTTGACTGTATAAATTAAAGTTTAATCTTTATTTAAGTTACAAAAGCTATTCAGTCAAGTGAGTGATTTCTTTGTTGTTGCTGTTTGATTAATATTAAGAAAGTGCTGTCACTTTAAGACACTAAGTACGTTCAGCCGGCTATGTCTGCTATAGGATACTTACCAAGACAGGCATTTTGACAATTTTTGTGTGAATTTGTCCATTTAAACACAATAATGAGCGCACGCACAAATCTTCTCACTGCGCTCGCGTCCTCTGGCTCTTAAATGTTTAAACTGGCAAGGCTTAATAAATGAGTACTGACCCCAAACTTTTAAATGATAGCAGTATATTTTTTATCCTGTACCGTAAGTGTATATAAAATAAAATTAATCCTACTAAGCACTATCAGTACCATAAAAATTACTTGACTGACTCAAAATACTTGGGTTTGTTCAAATGCATTACTCAACATTCCACATTATAAGCACATATGAAACTGCTTGTCTAGACTGAAAAGCCGCTGTGAACGACAGTTTAATGAATGTGATAGGGAAAGCACAGTGCAACAGTGTACGTTTATAAATTCATTGCGCTGTGTGAATTTGTTTTCGTAAGGTCTGCGTCTTAATTGAAGAACAACTAATCCGTAACAAATAAACCCTATCCGTATAGGAGCCGTTGAGGATTGTAGTTAGACTAGTGTTCGAGTTTTATTCATGCAGTTGGAGACTAATTAGCTCTATTTATCAGACGTTTTGCACTGTTTATTTTCAAAGCATTTGTTTAAATGAAAATGTGTAGCCGAGAGTTTGGATTTAATGACGTGGGTCTGAAGTTTAGATTTCTGTTTCTTGCTCATTTATTTTTTGTCTAGAAGTAAAGTCAGCCTGTTAACCTCCTCGTCTTCGCACCGTTGAAAGGAATTATGTGGCTTGAAGAGCCACTTGAGAGAACATATTTTATCATAGAGCTCTTTTCAGAGAATAATGCATCGTTACATCCAGAGCGAAACGTCCCGAACAAAGGAGCAGTGTACAACACCTAGTTATTATCTCTGACGCAAACCCCGAGATTATGTTTCTTTTTCATTTTCTTATCACATTGGGTACCACACTGTCCCTTTACCGTGCACATCTTAACATTCCCTCTGCCGTCTCGTTTTACCCAGACACCAGGACTATGACTTCATCTCAGGAACCCGCATGCGGAGGATGGCTCGCGAGGGCCGGAACCCTCCGGAAGGCTTCATGGCACCCAAAGCCTGGAATGTTCTGAAGGAATACTACCAGTCTTTGGAGAAGGCCTAAGCCGGTTTCGAGAGAGAGGCGGAAGCAATTCTGTTACAGTGGAAGAAGGTCAAGGAGGAGGAGAAGGAGGTGATCTTGGTTTGTAAAAAACAAAACACACACAGAATGATTGAACACTGGGACCACCCAAAGGACTTCTTGCACTCTTTTGGATGTTGTTCCTCATTAAATCACTGTCGGTTTCATAGTTCAGAGTCTTATGGCAGCGTTTTATATGTTCGGTTAAAAAAAAAAAAAGAGCGAGTTAACTTGTGAAAGGTGCATTTTAAGTATTCAATACTGTAAAGATAGAAAACTAAAACTGTTTTATTAGCAAATTATGCCATCTCTATTCTTGTACACTCCATAATCGCTGTTACAATTGGATGAAAGATGACATGTAAATTGAAAATTGCCCTACTTGCCTTAAAGAGCTTTTATTGAAACATTGAACACATTGAACACATGAAAGCATTTTTCTGGCTTCAATGCATGCTGAGCACTATTGACAGCATTTATGACATATTGTCAACAGAACAAAAAAATACATTAAATTTTTTTTTTAAACGGCAAAAAGTCAGTAACATCAGTAAAGCTGATACGTTTTGCACAATATGTGCAAGAATAAAGGACTTTTTGCATAGAGAAATATCTAAACGAAAGACCTAAAACAGAAGACCCATTGCAAAACTAAATAATGTATTATTAGTGCTGTCAAACGATTAATCGCATCCAAAATAAAAGTTTTTGTTTGCATAATATATGTGTGTGTTTTGTGTATATTTATTATGTATATATAAATACACACACATACAGTATATATTTTGAAAATATTTACATGTCTATATTTACATTCATATAATTTAATAAATATAATATATAAAAATACAATATTTTTCTGAAATATATACATGCATGTGTGTGTATATATACATAATAAATATACATAGTGCACATACATATATTATGTAAACAAAAACATTTATTTTGGATGCGATTGATTAATCGTTTGACAGCACTAGTATTTATGAATATAAATATGCAAAAATACATTGCAAGTACACTAATGTAAACTTTTTTTTTGCCTTACCATAAAATCATTTCAACCTGCCACAAATGCTGTTGATAGAGCTTAATGTACTGAGCAATGAACAATTCTTGGAGCCAAAATGTGTGCCTGGATGGGACTGTATACGGTTATTGTACCAGGTTATATGTGATGGTTGATATCATTAGAAAAAACCCTATTGTTTTATTCAACGATTATTCAACTGGGTGTGGTGACAGTATATCCTCCTTTGTGTTCGTTTTGGCAACATTTTATTCTAAAATCTGGACAATTGTTTAAGGAATTTGCTTGCAAAGCAGCAAAACAATTTAAATCTGTGAGGTTTGTTTTTGAAGTTACTGGCATTACTTTAATAGCATCTGTCTAGTCTGTAACATTTCTAGCCATAGTGTTTTGATATTCCTTTGTTTGAATATAGTGTTTTGTTGAACAAAATTATTTAGCTTTATCTTTAGGTGCATTTTTTGTAGTATTTCTTTTTATGACTTTTTGTGTTATATTAGAATAGAAAGATTATCATGCAGACGTTCTTCAGTTTACAATTCATAGTTGTCCTGTTTATTTTTAACAGAACTGTCCTTCTTACCTCAGTGTCTTTAATAAACCATTCCACCCAAAAAAATCACAAATATCAGCTTAATTGATATTAAAAGTCTGCGCTCGTCGAAAAATATGAAAAGACATGAAACTCACTGATCATAACGTACATTTTCCCCAGTTCCAGTAGTTAAACAGTGCCGTGTGCAACTGCTGTACAAGGTCAATAAAATATATCAGAAAATACATGCAGAGAGCCAGCTGGCCTCCAGATGCAGTTGCGCCCCTGTGAAAGTGGGACACCTAGGGTTAATCCAGACCCTTTCAGGAATTCCCTGCCCTCTCCTTTGATTCCAGCTTGGAGATTAAACGTCCAAATGTGCCAGCCGTCATGTTTTTCTCCATATGTCCTCTGCCAGATCTTGTTCGATCTGTGATCCGCATCGAGTGGGGCCTTCAACATGAGTGAATAGCACTTCAATACGAAGATGATGTGAACGTTTGCCTGGGTATAAAGTTACGTTTTCCCCTCTTCATCTGTTTACCTATATTCCTATGGGATCACTTGAATTATTTCGATTGAGACACAAGACTAGCCTTATATCTTTATTAAATGTGCCAGAACAATTTCAATACAAAGGGTGCTCAACTTGTAGCATTCAGTCAATCATGTAACCGTGTATGTGTATGATAAATGATGCTTGTAAATGTTTCTGCCAACTGTTTTTTTTCCTTCAGCAGTGTCTTTTAACACAGGCTTTATTAATACTGACAGACAGGGAAGCGGCTTTTTGTACCACCTGGTTCGAGCCTCGGCCCGTTTGACCTTCTCTCCAGTGCTGAAAATGCAAACCACCATAAAGGTAAATGCATCAAATCATGTGGAAATCATTACAATATCCTTAACATGTAAAGATGGGTTAGTGAAGTTATTTTGAAAGGGGATGGGGAACAAATTATTGCGGTCCAAATATTTGTTGTTGACGATAGACGTCTTTGTCAGAACAGCATGTGTTTTCCTGACAAATAAATATACGTTAGAGTTTATTTCTAAGCATACAAACTCCAGACTCTTGGATCGTTCAGCAGACAGTTAATGTCTTTTTAATATCTCAAAGCGTTCCAGCTCATAGGTTTTGACCTTCGTGACTGCATCTGACAATGTAAATCATACAACAGTCAAAAATGTTCAATATGAATTGATACGAAGTTCATTAGAGAACAAAAATAATTATTAAAATGACTAATTATTACCAAATTCATATTTTGCACACAACCACATTTTGGAACATTTTATAAAATTGTGACACCCGTGAAGTTACATCATTGTGGCGGGAAGACAAGTTGGAAATCCGATTCGATTTTCATTGTAGTCTTGACTGTAGATGTCAAGCTCAACCATTTAACAGTCAACATCGTTGTAAGAAAAAATTTGACTTTTTAGTTTTATTTTATACAATATTCTAGCAATGCCAAGGTTATGTGTTCAATTCCCAGTAAATGCATGATTTAACAAATTGGATACCTGCGCACCTTGTTTCTCGGAATCTTTGTTGAAAAAGAACCAACATTTTTCCTGAAACTTTCAAGTCCCATTTTGCACCCATGTGTGGAAAGTGCCCGATAACTTGCACGCATTGCTGCATATCCTCCATGACTAATTAGTGTCACCACTCCATCATGTGACATCATCGGCTGTACCGGTAGATTAAACTGTTACATGAAGCCCGGCCACATTTCCCCTCCATTTCCCCTGCATCTGCTTTTACTTCCATTCAAAGCCGTCCATGACAAAATCTGCCTCCTATAAAAGGACAATGAAGCTGGGCTGTTATCTTTAACGGTTTAAAACTATTAAAAACATTTCTTGGTTAACATTTCTTGATTAATCTGAAATAAAATAAAAAGCTTAAACTAAACAAAATTTAAAAATTAGAGTTACCTTGGCAACTAACTAAAAAAATTCAAAGGTATAATTTAAACACAAGTTTAAAGCAAAAGAAGATATTTTGAAAAATGTTGGTACCGATCAGCTATGGACTTCCATAGAATGAAAGAAAACTCAATGGCTACTGGCAACTGTTTGGTTACCAACATTCTTCAAAATATCTTTGTTAATGTTCAAGAGAAGAAAGAAACTCAGAGATTTGGAACAACTTGAGGGTGAGTAAATGATGTCTCTTCATTTTTGGGAGAACTGTCTCTTTAAGTAACAAACCTGAACTAAAACTAAATCTGAAATAAAATAAATTTTTACCTGAATAGTAATGTTGAGAGAAAAAAAACTATAATGGTGTATAAATAATACTAAAACAACTCCCCACTTTACTAGACACATATTACAAGTTCTATACCGATTAGCTGTTCGTTAAAAATCTTGTCTTTAAATTCCTCCTCCAATATTACCTGTATTTTTCTCAGGTGCTTTACGTTTGTGATGAAATGAGAATGTTTGCTGACATTCCCATGTGATTTTCATAGCTTATGTAAATATTTGCTTGGTTCCACATGTTTTTTCCTGCGATGTCTGATACTTGAGTTAGTCACAAACATTCATGATTTTCATTGACTGCATCCTTTTCCTTTTAATCTGCTTTCATTCGGTTTGGCATATCTACAGATATTAAAATCTGAGATGTAGGGCATTACCTCAGATGTGAGGGTTTTGAAATGAAGAGATCACATGGATAGAGGGGTATCATACATCAAATGCTACAGCCTGGCATGTTCACATCAAAGAGCCGCATCTGTTTCATGACATGATGAGGACCCAGTCCCATGAGGCAGCGAGGAGGAGGACATGACAGTCCTCATCTTGTCCTCGTTCATCGTCTGAGTGTCTTCACACTGTATGGCAGCGTTCCAACCTCACGCCACCTACCTGGGTAAGTGAAAGTGATCTTTGTCATTACGAAAGACTCTGTCGTCTCCGTATCAGACAGCACGCCTAAAGGCTGTTCACAAACCATATGATGCATATTGTATGTTTAAAAAAAGACAGGAGCTGTTCAAATCTGCCATTTCCAGGAGTCAAGTGGTGACCCAGTTGTAAGTAAAAAAAAAAAAAAAGTTTGTATATATTTATATATAGACACTCACAGTATATATATAACTGAAGCATTTGTATAAATTAAATATTGCCACTATGTCCCGACAGAATGATCAGGTTCACTTTAATAATATTTCTCTTTTAAGGTTTCACAGCTGTGTCTGTATCTTAATACTGATATATATTAAAAGTCCTCTTTCTATATTTCACCTGCTACAAGTTAAACAAGGCCACAAAGAGTATGGAAAATTGTATTGTGTGTGTTTATATGTGTGTGTTTTAATAATTTTAAGTAATTGTGCTTATATTTCCAGCATCATGAGCCATCACATACAGCCGTTTTAGGGGGGCGTGGCAGAGTCTTAACTTTTATAAAGAATATCTCTTTGGTTTTGAGACTTTAGTCTTTACAACTTCAGGGATCTTATCTATGCACAATCAGCTTGTAACACTCCAAAGAGAAGGGAAAACTTGAAATCGCATCATATGACCCCTTTAAAACTTGAACTCTGCCACTTTTGGTGCATTTAAATCATTTCAAAAAGGCCATATTTAAATGCTGAACCCACATAAACTGCACAAAAAAGTTGTAATTACTATTGGGAATTTTCTTTTATCCCTGAGTTTCCGAGTTGGCGGTGTGTCGCTGAAAAAACATGGTGGATGCAAATCATGCAATAGTGAAATTATTGCAATTTTGTATTATATTTTGATTAAATTATTTTTATTTTCTATTACAGTAAATCTAGTTAAGTTGCATGCACAACATGCAATTATAGATTCAGTTTACTGCATCTTTATAAATTTAATAAAAAACAAAAAGCAAGCAACCAATGCAAAAAAAAAGCAAGCAAGCAAAAAAGCAACCAGATTTTCACTATTTTAATAATTTTTTTATTTACTTGTCATTTCTCCACCAGTAGTGTCACCATACGAAATTTTACGAAAAATTAATTTGGTCTCATTTACTAACCATACATTTACATAAATTGTGCATGAATTCTGTGTATGAACATTTTCATGAAAAAAAAAATCATGATTCATCAATAACTTTCATGCTAAATTATTTTCTAAATTTACGAAAAAATGTAGGAATAACTGAAACCACACATAAGCAAAAAGCACATACTCTGGATAGTCTTATAAATGTGTTAAGAATAAGAAAAAAGTTTTATCTAGAGAAATCATCTTTATACTGTATACATTTCTTTACGTACAGTAAAAGAGTAAGAAGAGGTGTGTTATAGTTTGAAATGCATGAATATGATTATGTAGCTACAGCTACAATGAATGCTCTGTAATGTGAGTCATGTACAGGTTGTGAATTTGGCACACACACACACACACACACACACACAAAAGAAAATGTGGAAAGTTGTTCTGTGTGTATAAATATGTGAATGAGACCCATTGTTTTCAAAGTTTCAGGTTTCTTAATGCTTTTCCATCCTAATCCTGCTGGTGGAGATGCTCAACAAAAAGAGCGATATTAGTGCCACACAATGTTTCCTTTTCAAGGAAATCAGTCTTTGAATGACTTGTCTGCATATTAAATTCCAATATGTATCTTTACATAAAAAAAATACAATTGATAATACGTTATAAAAAAATAAAATACATATGAACAAAACGCATGCAACACAGTACTGTGTTGTCTGAGGTTTAAGAGGCTGTGAGGTCATTTGTGTTGCTTTACGTTCTCTCTCACGGTATTTGGCCATAAATAAACACAACCTGATGATATATGACCAAACTGGCATTAGCATTCAAATTGAAGATCCTATCATGACAGCATGCAAATGGGGTGGTAGCTTTGTGAGGTCATAAATACATGCTCATCTTGATACACATTGTACTGTTTTCCAAAGCCCCGCTTGAACAAAATCTCACATTTCTGCCACTGCAGATTACCTAAGCTTTGTTCGCATAATTAATAACCGATAGAGGAAATATGAGTGTGTAGTTACATCTGCTTGGCCTTTAGCCATGTGTTTTTATTAGTAAAACATAGTGGCTCTGTTTCAGCCGGGGCTTGTTGGCTGAGCACCTGGTTGGCAATCTTGATTTCCCATATATCATCTGCTGTGGTGCTATTCGATGCCGCGATTGTATTTGTCTTGGACATTGTTCTAGCTTTGATCATGAGCAGCTGTAATTATTTGGCCCCGCACTTTCCGCAGGAGACAGCCGGTGCAACAGGAGAAGGCCTTGTGTGTGTATGTGTGAACACAATCCCAAACAGACCGGGCACAGTGCAGGACTTAAGTAGAGGATAAATAGCCCAATTAAATGCCTCCTTTATGGTTTTCATCAACAATACAGTTGGCTGGTATTGTGCAACACTCTTTAAGTCTGTGAATGAAGGCGGATACGTAAATGAATCAGTGGAAATTGAAGCAGGCCCACCCTCCCCCTCCAGGCTTTCATCCTTAGGTCCCGAAACAAAAATAAACACATGAATTAAACCTGAGAGGTGAATGAAAGGGAATTGTTCATTTATGGAGTCCGGAAAACAGGAGCAATCGGGACCGAAAACAAGGGTGATTTCATTCAACTCCAAAAACCGCGCATTTGACCCCTCCCTACAGCTCAGCTATTGTAAGGAGCGAACAATGAAGCTTTCTGTACGCAATTCTTTTTTTCTTACTGTACTGAGTGTATTGTCTATGACTTTTTATAGGCACTATAAAATAAAACAAGTATACAGTTTAAAAAGACCAACATAGTTATTTGTCAATAAAAATATTTCAAAAAACGTATACAAATATTTTTATTTGCAGTTATTCCAAATACTATCGCATGCCCATGTTTATTCTCTGAAATTCAGTACTTGGATAAGTTGCTCATGTGATGATATATATATATGTATGTATGTATGTATATATATGTATGCATGTATATATATGTATGTATATATATGTATGTATATATACGTATGTATATATACATGTATGCATGTATGTATATATATGCATGTATGTATATATACATGTATGTATATGTATATATATGTATATGTATGTAAATGAGAATTAAAAAACAAAATCACAATATGTAATCAGAAGATATTAAAATAGCAGGAAAAGGACAGAAAATGCAAATAAAAAATGTGTTGAAAGAAAAGAAATGGAAGTGGAGTTGAGGTTGAGTAAAATATATATATATATATATATATATATAATATTGAAATTATATTTCTGTACTATTATATCAAAATATTATTATTATTTTTTTTTTGCTAATTCTGGCAAAAATGATAAAGTTGATAATTATGTATTTCATTCTCGTAAACTCTTCCACTTTCATTTTTTCCCTTTACACATTTTTAAAAATGCTATTTGCAGTTTCTGCCAGTTTTCTGGCTATTTTAATATCTCCTCTATTAGTAATTACAGATTGGTTTATTTTTTATTTTTTTATTTTTTTCCCTCTCAATAAAGCTACAATATGTACTTTCTATACAGTGGTGTCTGAGACTGCATTGAAAGTGATTTGTGTGATTTTAAGCCTAACAAATTCACATCACAGCATGTCAATGCTTCCACTCAAAATATTATGCTAAATTGTAATTAAGCATTTGTATTACATCAGTAATGAGGGCAAAACAGACACTTTTTACTAGTGATCTAGATTTGGCTCTTCCGTCAGTGGCACAGTAGCGTTTGTGCGCACTGTTCTGTTGACTTGTCTTTTAGTGTTTCAGGAGTTAAAAAAATACATTTTTATCTGGGTCTGGTAGACAGCAGCCCACCCTGAAGTTCAGGTAATCCAGGAGTTCCCCAGGGAGCTCCAGCGGCAGCTAGACTGGTTTACAGCTTCACTCCTGATATCCTGATTTTTATAGTTCACTCTTCCTTCACTACCATTCCTCTATCCTCAGAGCCAAAGCCAAATGTGGGATTTTTTTACAAGTTTTTTTATGAACTTTTATGAGTTATAAGTAGTATCGCATGTTTCCATTTCCATTGTCCAGAAATTCCAACAAAACACACTCCACACACATCTCCATAAATCAGGCCAAACGGATCCCCCAGCAGTGGTGTTGCTGCCCTCCTGGTTTAATCCTGAGCCAGTTTTCAGAGTTTAGTGGAATGCAAATTGGCTTTATATCGGACAGATTTAATTAGCAGTGACTGTGGAAGAGACAAAGACATATTTAGCTTTGGAATCTTATTCGTGATAATCACGCTCTTGGAGGACAGTCAGAGCCATTAGTTCCCCCTCCCCGTGTCGCCTCCTGACATTTTAATTTCCCTAGGCCACATCCTGACTAGCCAAGGGAAGAGATATATTCAGATTTGTCCTCAAATAATTTGGCTCCAGTCGAGCTTATTGTGTATAGATGTGCTTTGGTACAGCATCCATAATTTCACACCAGTGTTTTCTGTTTATTATGCAGTTGGATAAATATACAAGTCACTTTAGTTGTTGTATCAGCAGATTTCGAAGCTTGTAATTGTATTTTTTGTTCGTTCGTTATTAAAAAAAACAATAAGCAAGCCCAGCCCAGGTGATAAAAGTAACTCAAAAGGAAAAAAATGCATGCCTTTTCATATAGAGTAACGCAATTAGTTACTTTATGGATTAATGCAGTATTGTAATTCATTACTTTAAAAAGTAACTTTCCCCAACACTGTTTATAATATCTTTTGTGTTCCACAAAAGAAAGAAAATAATACAGGTTTGGAATGACACGAGAGTGAGTAAATGTTAACAAAATGTAAATTTTTCGGTGATCCATCGCAAATGGGATAAAATAAAAATGGGATAACAAGCATAACTCAGATAATTTGATCTTGGATGGATATGATGAGAAATTGGAGAATACTCTCCATGATGCTCTGTCTTTTGAGCCTCTGCTGTTATACCTGGTACCATAGTCCAATGTGTATTTGTTCAACTCTTTGTGTGAACAATATAGTTTTTATTTTTCAAATTAATAGTTGTATGCATCATCTAGCTTCTGAATGGTGTCAAAATGATGCCTTCTGCCAGGAAACTTGGCGAAATTCTGCAGCTGGCTCACAGTCGAATTCAGTTGTCATATTATATTATTTTGTACAACTACTTAACTTTCAATAACTCAAAACAGCACCAACTCTAGCATTATGCCTCAAAAAGTTATGCCTCAAAAAGTTATGCCTCAAAAAGTAAAGCTGGTGTTCAGCTTGGTGGTCTTTTAAAGGTAGGGTAGGTGATTTCAGAGAGGCTAGCATAGCAATCTAGCTTTGAAAGCATAAGATCCCACCCTCCCTGCAAATCACTCTCCAAAGCCACGCCTCCTCCAAAACACATGACCGCGCACAGGCAGACCAGAGGCTAACCAGAGAAATGGCATTGGTGGAGGGTTGAATGCAATGCTGTCAGATTACCTCATGTCACCGGTGAGAAAACTTCACAGTACAAAGCACATATAGCCTAATATTAAAATAATAGCGTCTTCCTTTCTCTCTCGGTCTGCAATAGCATAACGGAACGTGCTGATGATGGATCATGTCTGCGCGATTTGCTATGCAAATACATACGTTGACACCTCGGGATATGATTGGACGAACATTTTATGGCCCTACGCCTTCCACAGACGATATAAATACATTTAGACCACTTAACTTAGTGATTGCTATCGGGATATGAAGAGATTTTCAACCAGCGTAAACGAAATGTTTTCAAATCAAATCACCTACCCTGCCTTTAATAAACAGAATTTTAAGACAGTTATTATTAAATATTTATTTCTATCATTACAACTCTCTGAAGATTTTAGCATGGTAATGGATATGACAATGTTAATGTATTTGGTCTTGGCGAAATAGATCTGCTGCTGCTGCTGTTGGTTATTGCTGTAGTTGTAGATTATTGCTGCTGCTGCAAGCAAGTACAGGAACTTGCTACTGCCAATGCATACAGCGATACGGTGCTGTGAGTATTTAAGACATACTGCTGCTGCTCAAATAGCATATAAAATAACCCATAGCAGATTTATACAGGTGGAGCTGGGGAAGGTGGAGTCTTTCAGAGGAACTCTGCAAAATGCTCAAGTGGATGCTAACCAGCCATTTAAATGTAAAGCAGCAAGCTCATTGGCTGCGTATGCAACTTGAACCAATCAGCTTGTGCCAAGTCGTTTAACGCTGTGAATATCATGTTACGTTAAGAACCCATAAGCCTGCGCCATCTAGAGTTTCGTGAAAGAACTAGGCATTTATCTAATGCATTCTGTTTTTTAATAAAGTAAATTATTGTGCTTAATTGTTTAAGTGTTCCAACATGAGTATTTTATTCAGTTTACTAAAAGGCAATAATACAAGCATGTTCACCGTCGGGTGTCAGTTTACTGACATGCATTTAGATAAAATGTTTAGTTTGAAGTTTAAAGTGTGAGGCCCTCCGAGACAGGCCTGAAGACAGATTGAAGAAGGGAATTTTACCGAGAAGTGTGTCCAGCTGCCTAAATGACAGATATTTTTCTGTACATCGGAATGTCCATTTTTTTCACTTTCTGAAGACAACATTCCAGCTTAGTGGCCAAGACCTCTCGGCAGTATGAATATGAACAGAAACACGTCCTGTATGCGTGATGCATCAGCCCTCAACGGCTCCCCAGAGACATTTTCTATCTACATCCCGAATCAAGGTAACAAATGTGTTTCTGTATCACGACTGGTTCTCTGCCAAATGCATTCAAATCGACGTTTTATTTGCGTCATGTTTTTGGTGGAGTGGGACAACACAATTAAATGGTCTTTCGGACCTCCATGAAGTGGAACATCTGTGATGTAAACACTCTGTCCCACTGAATCACTCTTATTATAAGGGGACATTGCCATCTTGCCTTTCGTAAGCGCTCCGTTACTGTTATATCCCACCAGGAGTGGGTTATTTATGTGAGAAATTGCTGTGGTATTACTGACACTATCCCCTTGTGTGTATTTGTGGGAGTCTGGATTCCACCTCTGCTCATTTACACCTAATCATTCTTTAGTGTGAAAATCAGGCAAGATGGAAAGGCAGATGGAACATATTAAAAATATATATACACACACACTGAGTGGCTTACTAATGCTTGTCAGAATGACAGTGGGCATTAGCCATGCAGATGGATTTCATTTGTGAAGCTTAGAGTCAACATGATCTCTACATGATTTTTGACTTCTTTCAAACTTCCATTTTGTTTTTATGCCAGTGAATTTTGTGGCATCTAATTTTTCCTGATACGCTTTTGAGGACTGTCCTAAGAAATTTTCAGTAAGTCTGGGTATGTAAAAAAAGATAAAAATGCATTATATAGCCGTAATTTGAAACGCTGTTCACCTACATCATAAAAATTATGTATTTATTTATTTATTTGAAGTTGTAGAGAAAACATTATTGGATTATGTTTTACATAAAATAGCATACTATTTCTGTCTTTGTACTTCAAAATGTGCAAATATGTTTAATTCATATTTTTGAAATTTACTAGCACTTCTTCTGAGTAGAAATTGTTTCTACACAAATGTATGCATTGAGCTCATATACCCTAATGTAGCTACTTGTCATCTTCTCGCTGGAAAAATTATTATGTGGATTAATAAATAATTGCTTATTTTTAGCACTTAGTATTTTTGTTAGTACAAGGTAGTAACCAGTAGGCTAATATAAATTCTAAATATAGGCCTATTACACGCGTCTGAAAATACTTGATTCTGATTGGCCAATCGCGGCATCCAGCGGTGACATATTTTTAATATTCGCAGTCATCCATAGCAGCGTTATCAGTTTGCTTGTTTCAATAACTGAAACCGGCGTTACTTTTATATTTCGCCTATCAGATCGTGGACTCGCGCTCTTTTATTTTATACAATCGCAACTGGCGCCATCTTGTGTCTCACGCTTGGATTGTAGCGATAATCACCTCAGATGACTTCAGGTATTTTGAATACATACAGTAGCCTATATTACTGTATTTTGTTGCACTGTTGGTCTTGTTGCCAGGCCAAATGTTTTGTACGATGTAATGGACTTTTTTTTCCTTAGCGGAAGCTTTATAATAATATGCAGGTTAGGTTATGATTTCAACTCAAATCATTTGGATAAATGCGATTAGTCTGTGAAATATCATTTTACTCCATCTAAAACTCATAATAGAATGAGCTCTGGACTCGTGCCAGTATAGGTTTTCCTTTAATGACTTGAGGAAGTGGCTGTTGAATAGACTTACAATGTACTTTGGGTTTGCTTACGGTATTACAGACTTCTATGAGGCCCTTTGAACTGAAAATTGAATTTATTTAATACACGAGTTTCACAATTTGAGTTGAATTACTGAAATAAATTAACTTTTCCACTACATTCTAATTTATTGAGATGCACCTGTATATGCTTCTCTTTTAACGTCCATTTTTGTGTTCTTAAAATAAGTCATATAGGTTTGGACCAATATGTTGGAACTACTAACCACTCTTGCAAAATGTCCGCTTTTTCTTTAGAAAAATGAACTTTTTGTGTTCTCGAGCCTAATCAACTTGGCTGTTTCCTTTCTTTTCAAATCCCTTTTAAGTTGTCTGTTGAGTGCGAGAAGGCAAAAGTGACTTTCTTAGCTGAGCTGAAAGGCCAAAAACATATAGGGCTAATAATCATACAAAGGCCCAGCTGGTGGTTTTGACTTTAACTTTTTTAACGTATATGGCGACTGAATAGACTGTTTTTAAGTGTTAGTTCACCCAACATTAAGCAAAATGTGCTCTTTTTATGTCAATAGAACAAAAAGCACCATAATTACTGAGAATATTCATTGACATTGATGTTCATGTTATGCTAGTTTTGATGTCAATCATACACCATTCTTTGAAAACCTTGCACCAAACTTGAAAACCTATAGCAGGTTTTCAGTGGATAACAATTAGTATTTTAGTCTGTTCCTCACACAAAGCTATTGCATGGCTTCAGAAGATTTCCGATACATATTTATTTTTAGTGTTTTTAGGATGTTAATTAAGATTGTTAATTTAACTAGATTTAAATCATTTTAAGACTTATTGCAGCCCCCTGGTTGAGAACTGGTTTTTATGTTGCTGTTTTCCTCGTTTTTGAAAAAAAAAAAAAAAAAAAAGTAAATTCCTCTTATCTCCCCTGCTTCTCCCAGAGTGTTAAAAGCTGTTGCAACATTTAGTCCAACACATGGTTACAATGTACTATGCACCATCACACACTATTTAAATGTCTCAGTATATGGTTTTACTCTTCCGTCAAGTGCATTTGAGTCTGAATGTATGAATATGTGTTCCAATTTACTGCATTGCTAATGAAAATGTGCTAATTTAGTGTTTAGTTCATACTCAAACCCAGCCCGGGGGTCAGAGCAGAGACCGCAGTCTTCCCTGTAGAGAAGCCAAACTTCATTAGACACTGTGTATTTATGCTTCAGTGTTTATTAAATGGTGGTTTGAGTATTTTAGTGATGGTACGCTTTCTCATCACTCCTGCTGCCCAGAACTTGGTAGTAGTTAGTGTCCAAGAACAAGAATGATGGATTTTGATAAGACATTCTTAATTCCGTTTGGAACATCTCCATGCTTGTTTAAACCCAAACTATTCGTCCAAACATTTGTCAATGACCTATGGTGAAAAGCGGGTCAGAACAGGAGTAGCTGTTATGGCAGTTAGATGCTTGTGGTATGGCAAAGTATGGAACTTCTTTTTAATGTTACCCACAATTCTTCCTTTTACACCCAGAAGGTCTTCTGGAATCAATTGTCGCCTCAACAGTGTGTCAGCACTCCTGAAAAGTTGTCATCTGACCAAAACTAAGGCTTCTATGCTAGTTCAGCAGTTTGTATTCGGTAGAAAATGTCACCCAAGGCAAAATCACAGCCAACATAGTAGCTCTGTTTCATAACGTAGAAATGTTTGAAATGTTTCTGTTTCATTGCCTCACAATTCACTGACAGGCAGCTGTCTTTTAAGGGTGACTTTGAATGCAGTTCGATTTATTCTTTAATGATTTCCTTGACAGAATCATGAAAAATATATAATTCAAATAAATGTTTTTCTATATAAACCTTCTATTCATGAAAGCATCCCGAAAATTTTTTATCATGGTTTCAACAGAAATATTAAGCAGCACAACAGTTTTCAAAATTGATAATAAGAAGTAATGTTTTTGAGCAGCAAATCAGCATTTCAGAATGATTTCTGAAGGGTCATGTGACACTGAAGACTGGAGTAATGATGCTTTGCATCACAGGAATAAATTAGATATTAAAATAGAAATATAAAACAGTTATTTTAAATTGTAAAAACATTTCAGAATATTACTTTTATCACTGTATGTTTTATCAAATAAATGCAGATTTCTGACCCCAATCTTTTGAGCGGTAGTGTGCGTTTATGAAATATATCAGTATATTTACCTATTTTGGATAATGACTGCAGTGCATGTTGGGATTTCTCTAATTGGAATGGTCCTTGATGATGGATACATGCAACACTATCTCAGAATTGAACCAAAACTAGGTAACTTTTAGGGTATCTACCTTTCGAAACAGTCTTGAATTCAGGACCGTGCTATGATTTTGTCTAGATAGTTTGCTTTATTTTATAACACAGTTCAAATTCTCAAAAAAATCTTGAATGCTGTCTTTAAAACGACTTAATCATGCAGGACTTCATGGCATCTTATCATGCCAGCTGGGCATGAAAGCGCTGGCTGAAATGGACACTGGTAGTCAGTACACAGGGTGCCCGGTCCCTGCCTGCTGCTTCTGCAATTTCTACATCTCATGTTTAGGGACAATGAGCCATTGTGTGGCAGTTATTCAATCCTGTGCAGCTTGCGAGCTTTGACAGTGAGTGATCACATAAAATGATGTCACTGCAAATGCTTGTAAGCCAAGTACAAAGGAGCACCTAGATACTGATCTGTGGCCAGATTAATGTGAGGGAACACTGAAGAGTTCAGAGGAAGTCTGTAACAAAAGTCACAAGCGCGTTGATTTTACAGAATAAGGCAATTTTGGCCCTTTAAAAGAGACATGGATTGGAAGACTGCTGTTCTGCCATGATTTTACTGAACGTTTTAAATGACAACCATGGAAAAGAAGAACTTTTGGCACCCAGGATCCACAGAACTTGGAATGCCTGCTTTCCAAAAAGTTCTACAAATCCCATGACCCTTGCGTCTTCAATTATTGACTATTAGGCTAATTGATTATGCTTTCAGCTACAAATAAGAGTGTTCACACAAAAAATATGTTGTTATCCACCTAATGTTTTTTGAACTTTCATTGTATGGGAAAAAAACAGTTCAAAAAGTTGTTTATCTTTCTGAAAGAAAGTCATGCATGTTTGGAACACTCTTAAAAATGAAAGTTCTTTATTGGCATCTATGGTTCCATGAGGGACCATTAAAGGGATAGTTCACCCCAAAAAAGCTTTTCCGCTGCATGGTACGGCTCGGTACGGTTCACTTTTTGGGGATTTTCCACTGGGTACAGTACCTGGTACTTTTTTTAGTACCACCTCGGTTGAGGTTCCAAGTGAACCGTACCGTTACCAAAACGTGACGTGTAAACTCTGCTGATCACGGATTGGCCGGAGAGAATCTTCCCTACCTGCGTCACTGAACTTGCGACACAAACCCAACAGAACCGCTAGATTTAAATAAGCACAGCCAGCGAAGGATCGAACGCAACTGTTTTGAACGAACGCACCTTTTTTTAACAACTAAAAAATGGCTGTTTCATGGTCTGTTGAGGAAGTACAGACATTCCTCTCGTTGATAGCAGAGGAGCGGATCCAGCGAGAGCTTGATGGGGTGACGCGGAATGAAAAAGTTTTTTAGGAGTGGCGGCGCAACTATAACGACATGTGAATAATCCCGCCCACTCTAAAGTGGTACTTAACTGCAGTGGAAACGCAAACTGAGCCATGCCGAGCCGAGACGTACCACGCAGTGGAAAAGAGCCATTTGTTTCTTCAGTAGAACACAAACGAAGATTTTTTACTCAAACCGTTGAAGTCTGAGTTTGAACTGTCTGAACTGTCCTGAGCGCGTCCTCGACAGCCGGCGTGTGACGCATCTTCTTCTTCTTCTTGCTTTACGACAGATCGCAGACTTATAAGTCCATTACCGTAAGTCACCTATATCTTGGATGCCCTGGGGGTAAGCATAAACATAAAATATTCATTTTTGGGTGAACTATCCCTTTAACATCCAAGGAACCTTTCCATTCCACAAACACATCTTTATAGTGAAAAAAGGTTCTTTATATTATTAAAATGTACATCTAAGAAAAAACAAATGGTTCTTTTAAGTACTTTCAATGAAAGGATCTTTGTAGTTTATTTGTATGTTCTATGGTGTTGGTGTGAAAACTCCTTTTTGGAACCTTCATTTTTAAAATTGTGTGTAAATGCAGAATTTAAATTTTTGTGCGAACTAACCCCAGAATTCCAGTGTTTTCCCTCTCAAAATCAGTGTGGAAAATGCAACAACAAATCTGCTGATTCCATGGATCAGATTCCATCTGGTACTTTATTTGCTCTGAAATTGAGTGTTGATGGCTGTTCACCATGTACTCAATATAAGGCGAAACTCACAAAAACATTTGCAGACCTTTACTAGCAGAACAGAAACACAAACAACAATGCCTCTGTGTCTGATTTACATTTAAAGATCTGTTTGTCTATAATTAAAACCCTATTCCTGACTAACCCAATCAGAAGTGTACACTGCTATAATTACACAACAATAATTGCACTCAAGTATATTGTGTTCTGTTGCGTTTCAGCATGCTATTAACATACCGACACGATAGCATTGCTGTTTTATGGTTGACTGGACTGATTTAGTGGAATATTTGTAAAATCACGGTTTATCATGAGAGCGGTTTGGGGCACATCGTGAATCTAAATAGATGAACTGGCTCAAAGTTGCAATTCCTGGGATCCGTCACGTCCCTGTGTAGAACTTTTATTTAGATATACAGCCATATAGATAATACAAGATGGAATACTATTAACATTTTAAAATTTAACGAAAATTTTAAATGAAGCGCTTCTTCAAGAGTGACTGCTGTGTTCATGGTGATCTGGGAATTTACAAGAACTTCAACATGAAATCCAAATTGATTTCTTAAAGTAAAATGGATTAAGAATACTATTTCAGGTTGACATTAAGTCATTTTTCATATGCAAATGTTTTTGGTTACTAAAAAAGGCGTATTTGTAAAAATGCACACAAAAGCAAATAAGCATATTAGAATGATTTCTGAAGGATCATGTGACGCTGAAGACTGGAGTATGATGCCAGTACTATGAGGCCAATGGTAGCTTCTTCAGGGGCTTTTCTTAAAATCCAAGACCATATGGATAAGATATAAATGTAGAACACACTGATGCCTGTGAACACTTTTAAAATATGCAGCGCTGAAATCAAGCTGCGTGTAACTCCAGGAAAAACCCCACTTTATGAATTCAAGGTCTTTTAGGATAACTTATCAAATATTTCTCAATATCTGGCACTCAAGGTGACTTGCTTCTCACTAAGCCTTCAAAGCCTGAGGCGTAGTCATATTAACCCAGATCAGGCTGCTTGGGTTTGAGTCAGAGACTATGCCTTTAAGGCTGTAATTTAACAGCAGCTTCCCTTCATGTGGTTAAAGAGCGGTTACTGTTATCAATTAAAAAATCTGAGTCATTAAGATGTCAAGAAGCTGCATTCATGCTTCGACCGTTTTGTGACTTTTAGGGAAATGGCCCAACCCATCTTCCGGAAAAAAGGGGACAGTGTAGGAGAGGTTATCACCCACCATTCCAGTGAAAAATTCCACCACCAAGACTTCCTGGAATTTAGGGATCTTGAGGAGTAAGCTCTCTGAATCAGCTGACCAAATCTGATGAAGGTTTGAGAGGTTTGTCTCTGCTATGATTTGGAAGGTAATCTTATTAAGAACATGCTAAAGAAAATAGTGCAACAACAACAAAAATAACAAAATAAGTGATATTATTACAGATTATCACAAATAAAATCAGTTATCAGTAGCACAAAATAAAAGAAAAAAACAAGTAAACCAAAATAGTAATATTTTAGTTTCTCTTTCACTTTGCCATATATCTTTTTTTGGTTAATCTTTTATTTAAAATTCTTTATATTTAATTGTTAGCTAGAGATTATCATTTTTATTTTGTTTTATTATTTTTTTTAAATGTATAATTATTTTCTATTTTCTGTCTAAATCTCTGCCCAAAATAATTATTTCAAAATTATTACGAAAATAAGAAAAACGTTGACTGTTTGAGACATGAATAATACATTGCTGATTATTTAGTCATTTCAGCATTTGTTTATGGAATGCAAATCATGGCCTCAGTTTTCCTTGTTGTTTTACTCTTGGCAAAAGATAAAACACTTCTTTTGCGTATTCACTTATCTAGAAAGCCATGACTTCTAGCAGAATTTTATGGGTAATTGATTTACAGAAATAAAACAAGTAACCACACACACCTGTTTTTCATCATTTGTTGAAAAATACATTCGGGAAACAACATGGTTTGGGACAAAGGTTTTCAAAGGGGTCAGAATCTTAGAAACATTTTTCCGATGAAATGGATAAATGCGATAGCAAATAGTTTTGTTCCAATCATAATTCCATTTAACAAGACGCATGTTTTATGTGGCAGCGTTTTATTAATGTATAGACCTGTTTCATACATACTGTATATTTGGCAGCACTGAGGTGGGTCTGAATTTCAGGATTCATTTGTCATCTTGGGTTGTGCTTGAAAATGCTCACAGAGAAGGACCACACGGAATATGTAAGAATGAAAAAGTTTTATTTTGGGTGGTTAGGCTTAGTGGTTAAATATCTGGGTGTGATACCCAAATGCTGCAGGTTCAAACCCTCAACAGGCTCATTCACAAGCTATAACTTTGAGTCCCTAAATAAGACCCATCAAAACGACCCATCTATGCAAGCATGAAAAAAAAAAGAATAAAGACATTTTGTTAAAATAATTATTTTAGCAGTTATTTAGACCAACACAAAAATCGCTAACAAAAATTGCAAATATAATAAATATTATAATAAAAAATAATAACCTGGGGTTATTATTTTTTATTATAATATTTAGTATATTTTCGATTTTTGTTAGCATCTTTATACTTTAAGTTTAATTTTGGATTAGTAGTTGGCCACTGAAACGGCCATTTTAAAAACACAACCAGTTGCATCAGCATTTGAATGAATGAACATGCAGTAATGGCTATTGCACATCACCTAAATATTATTATAGATTATTCATAATGTGCTCTGCCCCTCAGTTTTTTATATTGGTGCATGCTGAACAACATACTGCCAAATACTACCTACACACCGAAGTGTACACTTAAAAAATAAAGGTTCTTTATTGGCATCTATGGTTTTGATTATTAAAATAAAAAAACGGTTCTTTGGGGAACCAAAAATTGTTCTTCTATGGCATCACATTGCCTTTTGGAATCTTTATTTTAAAAAATGCAACTGTTTGTCAAATCGTTGTCCAGTGACCTCATGTTCTGTTTACATAGTAAGCATAGTGTACATACTATATACTGCAAAAATAGTAACAGTAGTATGTTAATTTAAACATAGCCGTTGTTTGTGCCCGTTTTGGACACTGCAAAGAACACCAACAAATTGAACATTTCAATGGAGTCTTTGTTTAAGTCTGTTAAGTTTCTTAGTACTATGCAAATGTTGACCTACAGTGTGTTTATGTTAAGCAAAATGAGAAATAAAATAAGCAGACGTGACTGCAGTTTTGACGCAGAGGACAGTAGATTCCGACATATGATCAGAGTGATGAGATAAGACACGCTTCACTGACAGAACAGACGAGTGATGTTTCTCTAATATACCTCTCGCGGCATTATTTCTACTGGAATCAGTCCAGTCGGGACTCATGTTGATGTGAGATGTAACCAAGCTGAAGTTGGCACCTGGATATGGTGCTTGACATTTGAAATGGCTTAAGAACTTGATGGCCACCGAATTTGAATGAAATTCAATGAAAAAAACAACAGCTGATCTCTGTTGTAAATTTGTCTTTTGTTTGCTCTACTCGAGATGGCTTGAGACGATAAAGCCTTTGGACTGTAATGTTGTCCGTGCGCACAAAACATTACATCGTAGCGATCAAAGCTCGGTTGGCTTATTAACACTGCGGCGATGACAGAATTTCAGAACGCCACCCAGAGTTCTGTGTTAACCTCATTGGAAGCTTTATTTATTTTTCCACTGCTTATTCACCCTTGAACCTGTTAGTCACTTTCAAGTACCATATTTTCCACTCAGGCTACATTTTTTACCAGTGAGGTTTTGTTTTCAGCACTATATAGTTTAGCTGCCAAAAACACCATCCCTATGATTTCATCATCATAAAGCATGACTGCATTACAGCATTACTATATTACCGTTCACTTACTTCCACGGTCCTTCTCCACATGCGATTTATCATTGTGGCCGTCTCATATAATTTATACTTCCAAGATCAGCTGATTCATGGGTAAAAGTTCAAGCATGTCAGTTGTTTGAAATCAACATCCTGAATGTTGTTTTTATCCAAACCTTTGAGAAATGTGTTTCTCCTCTTTAGCAGAGAGGTGTTCTCAAAAAATCCTGGCTTTAAACAACTGCTGAGAAACTCACAGATTCCATCTGGTCACTGGCAATGAATTTAAGCGAGACTCATACTGACATTACGTAATTATATTTGCGGTTTATCATTATTATTGTTTGCTAAGCCATAATTTGTTTTGTATTAAAGCCATACAAAAAGTGATTTTTTTTTTATTCTTATTTTTTATGTTCTCTGTTTTTCTTTTTATGATATTTTGTTTTTAATCTATGAAAGTTTAGAAAGCAAACTACTCTTGTGCTCTCTCAGTCTATCCCCGGGCATAATTAGTAGACTGTTATAAGATGATTTTATTATTATACTTAATTAGCAGAAATGTTTTTATCTGCTTTTACACAAATAGCCCATAAAAGATAGATTGATAGATTTTTAACTTTTTTTTTTTTTTTTACCAAACTGCTAGTTTCTAGGCTACTTTAAGCTTTTGATAGATAGATAGATAGATAGATAGATAGAAGGATGGATGATGATGGATGGATGGATGGATAGATAGTTGGATGGAAGGATGGATGATGATGGAAGGATAGATTACGGTGGCCGAGAGAGCTCAACGCGCTGCAACTTCAGAAAACACATGCAAATAGAAAAAGCACCAGCAAATTAAGAAAACATCTTCATCAGTTTGACAGCACATGTGCTGCAAATACTCGCAACACAATCAAAGACAAAAACACGTAGCAAATGCTCACAACACAACCAAATAAAGGCACGCGCTGCAAATACTCAACACAACCAAATACAGAAACGCAAGTACAGACCACAACGGGAGGACCCCAACAACCATTTGTAATTTGTAATTGTACAGTACAAATACCATGGTTAAACTATGGTTAGTGTAGTAAATCCATGGTTAATTTGTGGTTACCATGATTTAACTATAGTAAGCATTTTTTGTTTTTATTTTTTACATAATAAATGTATTTATTAATTAATTAATTTTAATAGTAAAACCATATGGTTAATTTTTGGAAGGAAAGTTGTAAAGTAAGTTAGCCAGCTTACATGCTTTCACAGTTACAGTAATTGTGTATTTTGTCAGCTTATTTAGGCTAATAATTTCACAAAAAAAAAAAGAAGACGCAAAGGAATCATATGATCAGAATGTTAAAATAAACAAAAATCTCACCTTTCAGAGCAAACATTGATAAATATGTCCAAGCCATGTTCGTCACTTTGCGGTTCCCTTAAACATTTCCAATGTGGTAGATAGATAGATAGATAGATAGATAGTTGGATGGAAGGATGGATGATGATGGATGGATGGATGGATGCAGAGCTGGCCCAAGGCATAAGCGAACTAAGCGGCTGCTTAGGGCCCCCGTGGCCACCAGGGGGCCCCCAAGAGTGCATGAAATGACAGCTTGATTTAATTAATTTTTTTGGTGATATATTGTGTCAATGGACAATGGTAATTATACAAAACGCGATATTACATAATTAAATTATCTATACATATCATCTTATTATTTCCATAGTGACGCGTCATGCCCAAGTCAGATCAGAATCAGATTTGAGGTGTTTACTGTAGGTTAGTCAGAATCTGCTCTGAACTTATTGTTTTCACAAGTTTACGGAGTTATACGCGCTCGCAGATCTTCCCATTATAACAAGAAAAAAAGGTTTCTCACATAATCCATTTAAAATTTGAAGAAAAGTTTTGTTTGTTCACGTATACTGTTTCAGGAATGATAAACGCGAGTGTAAAAAATGACGGAGTGAATCAGCTAAATTGTTCCGCGAGTCATTGCTATGATTGACAGTGATAAATATTGTAGCAATGGACGGAATGAACTATCTGACAAGCTGATGTCCAAATAGACCTGTACATTAATGCAGAGTAAATTCAGAGTAACAACACTACAGCAGAGACAAGTCTGTGTTGGCTGAATATATTTAGCAGCTTCTACAGTTAAAGATAAAATACTTTTATTTTAAAATAAATACTTATTATTTAATTATTATACCATTAATAATTAACTTATTTATTTATACTTTAGTACAGTAAAAGTACAAAAATTTGGTATAATAGTAATTTTATAATAAATCCAAAAGCAAAATGAGACAAATACTAGGGAGTGGATATGGCAACTGAGCTGATGATTGATCCTCTGCTGCCATCTACTGGTTATATTGGTAATTTCAAGTCATTCTCATCTTAAAAGTCTTTGTTTTCCACAAGGAGACACATTTTTGGCATTTTTTTTCATCTTCAAGAATCTTTAAAGTGAATTTTACTGCACAACTGTAGAGTTAAAAAATAATATAGGCTTTAAAATATTTTAAGTGTTTAAAAAATGTACACTATAGACGAACAGTGGGTAAAGGGCAGTGTGTAATTTTATATATATATATATATATATATGTGTATCTCACTCCAGCCAGGCAACCAATGTTGGCAACCCTGATTATATTATAATATAACATTTTACTTAGCTAATTTTAGATTGAAGTTTTTGTCTTCTGTGTAAAAATAACTTTCCTGGGTAGATATTTTTTGTAATAAAACAATTCTGTTTCATAAACTTGGTACTTATAACCACTTAACATTATTTACCTTAGCCTACCTTTGGGGTCTTTGCTATTATATTCCAATATCATTATGCCTCAATTAGCTAGTTATGGATTAAGAGTTGTTTTTTATGTACAGATGGCTTGCTGCTGTGTATAATAATTTGTTGTTAAAATAACATTCTGTTCTGTAAAAGCATTGTCTGCTGGTTTATTTAGCTACTTTTCAGTACACCACATTAAGTAGGCCACTTAGTAGGCTACTGGAAGACTTTGAATGTTAAAGTGCAAATTAACTCCTGACCACTCTTGTGGGTTTACTACTGTTACAGCTAAAATCGTAGAAGGGTAAAAACATTGATATGATGTAAGCAGGGTTTGAAATTAACACCCGCCAAATGCGGGTAAAAATCAGCTGTGGCGGGTAACGCTGTCAAATCACTAGCCAGTTTGGCGGGTTACTTTTCGTAAGTTATGTTCACTCATTAATTTCTTTGGGAAGTTCATGCAAGCCAAATCTGCGCAGGTTTAGCGCAAATACTGAACTCGTGAAACATCATGACATTATCGTATATTGCAAAAACCAAACAAAACACAGTAGCCAAATTGGCTGGTGAGTAAAAAAGTTAATTTCAATCCCTGGATGTAAGCAACACAGCTACAACAAATAAAATTGATAATGTGTGTGTTAGATTTGTAGTGTGCAAATAATCAAGCATTGACAATAATCAGTCGTATTGGCAGCACCGAGGGGCCCCCAAATAAAATTCTGCTTAGGGCCCCATAAAGGCATGGGCTGGCTCTGGATGAATGGATAGATAGACAGACAGATAGATAGATAGATAGATACAACAAACATAACTTTTTATACCCTACTAGTTACATTAATAAATTAAATGTAACAAACATATAGGCAGGCAGATCGACTGATTGAAAAGCACATGGAATAGTTTTAATGTTAAGCTAAATAAGATAAAGATGTGGGGAAATTTAAAGCGTCAGGATGCTCTGCCAAAAAAACCATTTAAAAATCAAAGTAAGTTGCAATCTCCTCTGCTTCACAGGTTCAGCATCATTTCTTTAAACATCTATAGCCTATCGCAAATGTGCTGCGATGGTTTCCTGCTGTTTCAGTCAGCAGTGTGTGTGAACGGGCGCACCAGATCAGTTTCATCCTTTTGTCAATACAGACTGGGGGCGGAGGATACACATCCTATAAAAAGAAGTATCCCACATCATGAAACGCCAGGCTTCTTCTCAAACACTCACACGAACAGGAATCCTCCTCTTTGCTGTGACTTACTTTGATTTTTTAATTTCTTTTTGGCAGAGCATCCTGACGCTTTAAATATCTCCACATCTTTATCTTATAGGCTATTACACTAAGCCTATTTGCTATGTGTATGCTATGTTAAGTTTTTCCCACTGACATTTGACAGCTTATTTGATGGGCTCTGTAAGGGGTTTATACTTTTTTAAGCCGAAGTGTGGTGGTCAAAGCACCTAGTGGTGTAGGAAATATCTTATCTTCAAGAAACCAACACATTTTCATTCAGAGAAAAAAAGACGGAAAGGATGCTGAACGTTTCGCGGAGTCGGATCTTTTGGATGTTGATGCTGATCATCGCGGTAGTGCGGATGGGAGAAACTCAGGGGACCGAGAGCGAAGCCCAGGTGAACTCCATCAAATCACTGGAGCCACAGACCCCCGCCGCCAACCGCACCAGCGGCGCCCCGAAGAAAGGCAACATCCTCGCTCAGGTAAACCCCACGGCTCAGCCATTATTTCATTAGTCTAAGCTAAAACCCTTAAGGAATTATTACTTACCTAATGACTAACGAAATAAGTCTCTTGTGTGCGAATTGTTCGCTGATCTTTTTAAAGGAATTTCTATCAGTTACTGTTTGAGGGACAAACTGTTTATCCCGCTCAACTTCAAGCCAAATTCCTAAAATCGCAAGATTGGCTTAATTATCCTACATCATACATGTTTAAAACAAGTTCTTGTGATCTATACAATCTATACTAAAATGATAAACCTGACAGAAAGTATTTTTGTTGATGTAGCCTGCTATGTTCGACATGATAACGGAAAGCGGTCGAGCGGCGAACTGTTGCTATGGTTACCTCCTCAAAGACTTACCGGTATTTAACGATGTGTGACTGACTTGTAAACTAACTTTTAGTGATTACTGAAATCTTGTTTTGTATTAATTTTGTTGTATAGGCTACATATTACGCATGTTTGTCCATTATATGCTTCATTTAGTGGTTTGACAAAGTGTTGATTTACGTTGTACAGGATCTGACGCCAAGTTTTACTTTATGTCATTATGGCATGTCATATTATGTGGCTCATTTACTAGAATCAATTTTAAAAGCCTCAAACATATGTAATTTCAAAAATGACTACAGTAGTACTTGAGTATTATCAGAAAGTGATTGTGGCTCAGTTTAATGGCCAATGTCCTTTTGAAAGCTTTACTCATATTTCTAGTCGGTTAAATCCTGGATTCATGCCAAGCTCAAGATTTATTTAGGACATTTTCAGTAAGACACACAATATTGTTACTTGAGATTAAAAAAAAATCCTCTTTGCTGTTTGGTCCTGGTTATGTCTCTCAGATCAGCTGTAAATAGGCAGATGTTGTTGTAATTGAGAGCAGACGCAATTCAATGCAAAAAAAGAGGAGCTGATGGGATTTTTCTCCCTCCCGCTTCCTCTTTGGAGTGGGAAGATCTCCAGTATGCAAGTTTCCCTGCCAGACCCTCATCTAAACAATTGCTCTCAACTTTACCATCTCCATAAACGCAGGTGGTCTGGATGATCAGACAACTGCCATACATGTGGAAACCACTACAGTCCAATATTAGTTAAATGTCATGCTACATTTAGCTGCTTATCCAAATGTAGATTGCTAACAACTTTGTAGATTGCTAACAGAGCGACTGTTGTCTCATTTGGAAGTTTCCAGTTGCAGATGTTGCAGATATTGTGGACAGATCCCAACTTTCTGTACCTGGGGCGGCTCTCTAAATCTGAAAGAATTGCTTAGGAGATTTAATTATATTAATTAAAGATAACTCTGGAAATGTTATACCTTGTTGGGGAAAAAAACTGCCTAAAATTGTTCTGCTGGTCTTAGGTGATTTGGTTCTGGACCAACAAGTGCCCAAAACCTATCTAAAACCAACCAAACCATGCTGGGGAGACCAGCAAAATCTTTCGTTGTAAAAAAAAAAAAAGTTTAGAATAACTTATCTGTTTGTTTTCTGAAGGGTAGTGTATTTTTACTTATGATTATGTAGTGTGTTTTGTGCAGTAATTTATATAGATGCAGCAAACAAAATTGTAGATGCAAACAGGTTATATCAGTTATATTGTTCATAGCTCTTTTATGCCAATGGGTCACACCCTAGATCAGAGGTCCCCAACCACCGGGTCACGACCCACTACCGGGCTGTGGAAGAATTGCTACCGGGTCGCAAGAACGTTCTGGGAAAAATGTGTATAGATATGACACTCTGTTATTTATTGCGTGTTAATGATTGTTCTTATTATTCAGTATTTTCGTTGTATGTGATTGATATGGAGTAGCAATTTGACGATTTCATGTTAAATAAGTAAATGAAAGATTGCTCTGATCTGTCACATATTAGGGGTTAAACGGATCGCAGTTGATCCGTCCCAGCAGGCACCGGACATCTATATAACATCAGGTTGACGTTGGATATGACGTCAGACAGACGTTGCATTTTGGTTGAAAATGAAAATCAGGTTGACGTCAATATTTGACGTTGACTTAACATTGGATTTTGGTTACACAACCTAAAAACAACAAAATATCAACGTCAGCTGACGTCGGTATTGGACATCAATTTAACATTGACATTAGAAGTTGAATTTACATAGAATTTTGGTCACCCGACGTCGCAACCAAAATTTAACCAAATATCAACGTCTTATGACGTTGTGTGCCTGCAGGGGTGATACGTACGGACGAGACTCTATACTATCCGGCACGCATGTGATTCGCAGATTAATTTGCCAATTTACACGTTCAAGCAATTTTAAACCACAAGAATAAGAAACAAAAGACAGCTCAATTCAATACTCACGCGCTGTTCTCGCACACAATCAAAGCGCGCACGCGGAAATACCGAGTTGCGTATATGTACACATAAAATTAGCTTATGTCAAAAACGCTTCAAAAAAAACAACAAACAAAAAAGTGCATGTGATATTAACAGACGAACTACGCTCATATTTATAATTCCAAACAATCAGTAAGCGACAGGTGCTAGGAAACGCTGTTTTTTTACTCATTTATTGACGAGTCGGCTGCGGTGCGGCCAACTGAAAGCGCTGCTTCTCTGCCATTCACTGCACAGAACAGACGCCGATAGAGGTGACACTTCTCTGGGAAACTCAGACCTCACGTTCGCGGGACAGCACTGGCAAAATCTTCCAACTGAACCATAGCTAAGGTTTATCCAAAAAAGTTGCTAGGTTTGTCAGTATGAATATTCTATGGAAAAAAGCCGCTAAAAGGGTCTGAAAGTTGCTAAATCTAGTGCTAAAGTCGCGCTCGTGTGTGTGAGACGCGGGAGCTGATGGCAGGGGGCGGTGGATATTTGTGGCGGTCAATGTGGATATTGTGGATGAGTTCTTCTGTCATCACGTTCTA
>NW_015664019.1:637162-656826 GCF_001515625.1 Sinocyclocheilus rhinocerous | reverse complement strand
CGCTTAGTAACACATACAGCTGTTCCCTCACCACAGTGCAACAGTGAAAAGGGACCCCTTTCAAACAGTGTCGAGTATGAACCGCTATACCGCCCAGCACTACGCCGTGATTTTGCCAAGTAAGACATGTTCCTGGATCAACATCTTTTCTTATTGCTATCAATTGGTGGTGGATTTTTTATTTTATTTGATGTAATGTAGTGGAATTGGAAAAATCTAGCCCCTGCAGTTTCGTAGTTCGTCACAAAAATGTGAATTAGCTTATTATAGCGCCATCTAGAGTCAGACGGATGCAAAGTAGTGTGTGAGATAGGAGCATTTCTGATACTGAGACTAATAATTTAGCATAGTAAAATAAAATAATAAAATCAGTACAAACATAATATGGTTTCAAAACTATGGTATAAATGACAATGCAAATGACATAATAAAAATGAGCAATTGGGCCCAGTTAGGCTCTAACTAATATAGCGCAAATGATATATGCACTGAATATCTTTACAAAAGTTAATGATGGCACCCAGAAGAGTGCCTGGAATTAATTTACCATTGTGTCCTTGTAGTCACTTTCCCTACATTTTTCTCTCCCATCTGGTTGAGCTGTCTGAAGAATGCTTTACATTTTTATATGTCATTACACAGCTGCTGAAATGTTTCCTCTCAAGTCCTCTAACTCTCAAGGATATGGCGAAGATTATAACTCAAGCTCCCAATAAATCTCCCACACTGGCGTTCTCCCAACTACTGCAAATTAGTCAGGCAAGAGAAACGGCCACCTAGTTTCACACATCCGTCCTAAAGGGGACAAGCAGAATTCGGTTCGCTGTTTGGTGCTGTAAGTAAAGCTGGCCGGTAGCCATGATGTAAGAGTTTTATTAGTAGCTACAACTTCATTTAAATATGTCTAACTCTTTGACGGTGAAACTCATGTCAGATGTTGTCCACAAATAAAATAAACCTACCAGTACATTTGAAACAAACCAAAGTCACTCACTTTAGACGATCAGAGTAAATGTTCAAGGGGGGTTAATGGTGGTTTCCAGTTGTGGGCAACCCAAAAAGAGGGATATTGGGATTGGCAGAGCTTGTTCACCACATTGACCTCTCGACTAGAGGGGAAGAGGCTATAGTATTCCCCATGAACACGAGAGCTGTTTCACATCAGTGCCGCAACTTTGGGACTTTTAACTTTTCCTCTTATTTAATTTGACGCTGAGGTTCCGTTAACGAGTAGGACCGGGGCGGGGGATTGTTTGGGTCTGGCTTGTAAAGAGGCGAGGTGGGTTGCCCTCTCCTGCTCCCTCTGAGGTTAAGTGACTGTTTAGTGATGCTAACGAGCTGAGAGGGTGAAATAAAACAGGCAAAGGTGTGGCGGCTTTTTAGCGCTAATCATCTGGATTTGACTTCATTTGAGGAACAAGACAGCCAACAAGGAATAATCATCATGGGTTTCTGACCATTATTTAAAGTGTTAAGGCATGATATTGCATCTCTGTAGCATTCCCTGAATTCCATGGATGTAATGCTTAGCATCCAATTATGCTCATTGAAAAGCACTGTGAGTGTGAACCAGGGTTGATTAACTAAAGCTAGAAATGTAAAAAAAAAAAAAAAAAGTTACTTGAAATAAAATATAAAAACATTTTTCACTTTTATTTTGTTGATGTACTAAAATAACTGAATAATAAAATAAAATAACTGAATAATAACAATTAATAAAAATTAATAAAAACAACATAAAACAACATAAACAAAATGACTAAAATGAAAAAAACTAAACAGAATTAAAGAATAAAAAAGAATACAAATAGTCTTTTACCGTTAAATTCACGGTCATTTTTTACAGTGTATATTTATTTTATTTAATAAATAATATATATATAAACTAACAATAAAATAGCACTGTATCAATGAAACTAAAATAACACTGTGAAAAACACCACAATGCTGCAATTCCTGGTAGACAACCCAACTTGCCCAGTTTCAGGGCATGTTAATGAATTATGGTTAACACTAATCGCTGTTGATCATCATAAATTGTAATTGTGAAAATTTACATTGACTTCACATTTCAGTTTGTATGCATCATTTGTCCTGTTATTAAAGAACAGTAGCTTGGAATAAAAAAACTACTTATCCCTACCTAAAAACATAACCAACATACTCCAAACTTGATCAAGATGGTCTGTTAGCTGTTTTAGAGGGGTTCGGTCACTTTTTTTAGCTAGTTAGTTTGGGAGACCAGCTTCAGATCATCTAAAGTCCAGCTTGGCCAGGCTGGGAGACCATCTTAAAACAGCTAAGATCAGTTTCTTAGCAGGGATTTTGCTGGTTTATGAGATGATATTCTTGCAACAACAACCATTTTCCATAATTCTCTGAGGCAGAACAACAATGACTATTATTACTACTATTTTTTTCTTTGTTGTAGTAGCACTAAAACATTGTTGGGAAGTGAAATAAAGAAAAATGAAATTTATGTTTTTTCGTGCAGGTGAGATTAGCCTTCAACTTGTGCTTCAAACAGTGGGAGAGTGCGCAGCTTTCCTGTGCAATCTGATATCTATAGGGCCATGCCCTTTGAGGGTGGATAAGGTTTGTTTGTTCAGTGACAGTTTATTTTACTCTTGAAAACCCTCTCAATTCACTAACACCATTCATGGTGTCAGATGTCAGCTTTGCTTTTGCAAGGTCAAGTTAAGCTGGGCCCCGGGGCCCTAGAGGAACATATGTGTGAGACACAGGTTTTATGTGTGAAAACCCTATTCAGGATTTCATGAGTCTGTTGTGTAGATGAACTTAGACGTGGGTTCAAAGAAAGCCTTGCAATCCTATAGTTGTAGACTGAAATTAGACTGAAGATGTTTCTTTTGTAAGCTGTAGTGTACAACATCTATTTAAGGCTCAAAGGTAGCTGAAAAAAATATGTATTTGTTGCAGTAAAATTAAAATGAAAGATTTGAGCTGTTTTATGGATAGATTTTAGCAGATTTTTAGTAGATATTTAGTAGCATTTTTAGTAGATTTTTAAATCAAATGAAATATAAAATAGAATATAAAAACATAATTATCTGTTATGTCCAATAATGAAAAATCACCAGTATTAAAATTCTACACTATTTAGCTTTGTGTAAATTAAAAGTAAAACATTTAAAACTAAAAGTATTATTTAAAAATGCTACAATTGAATTCAGACATCACAACATTATAATGTGTAAAAAAAAAATATATATATATATATTTTGTATAAAAAATATATATATATATATATATATATATATATATATATACACATTAAAAATATATAATTAAAATATATATAAATATAATAAATGTTACACACACACACACAAACAAATGCACCATATATTTACAACTTAAATTTTTTTTTCAACTTTAGATGCATATATTTACAACTTTACTTGTGATTAATTTCAAAAATAAATAGTTAATAAAAAATAAGATATACAATTTTTTTTAACTGATATAAAATATTACATTTTAATATTTCCATTTTAAAAAAACTACTAAAGTACTGCATGCATATCGGTTGCTACTAACAAGATAAGACTTGACGTAGTTTGGGTATTACCTGATATCAATCCTTAAATGTTTTTTGGAAGCATGAGGGAGAATACAGATAGTGAGATGATTTTCAAAGGCATGGCACGTTTAGTCTTCAAAGTCCGCCTTTTTGCTAGCATGAGAGCGGTGACACACGGGCCAGTGGGCATCCCTCATCGCCGTCTGTCTGTGAGCTTATCATCGTGACACTTATCTCACACATGAATGTACTGTATGGGAGGAATAAAAACAGACTTTGGAATCAATGAGGGATGAGGATCAACGAGTCGTATCCAAGCGTTGACCGGGTCATTAAAATCCTGATGTGATGATGTGCCAGATTGTGTGCATTGGCTCTGGCGGTTTATGAGATGCGGGTGACTCTTGCAGCTTTGGAATCAAAATTCAGTTTGTCTCTTTCACTTTGTATCGTTAAAGGGGTCATATGATGTGATTTCAATTTTTCCTTTCTCTTTGGAGTGTTACAAGCTCTTGGTGCATAAAGAAGATCTGTAAAGTTGCAACGAGCCGTTTTAGGTAGGTGTGGTTGACTCTTAACTTTTATAAAGAATATCTCTTTGGTTTTGAGACTTTAGTGTTTGCAACTTTACAGATCTTCTTTATGCACCAAGAGCTTGTAACACTCCAAAGAGAAAGGAAAACTTGAAATCGCATCATATGACCCCTTTAAAAAAACTTTTTTTACTTTATTTTTATACCAGTTTTACAAATGAGGACGTCCCCAAAGGGAGGTTTTTGGAAATTTTGTCATGTTTAGCTCACTTTTGGGTACAAATTTGTCCCCAAAATATGGTTAAGTAGGTACACACACACGCGCACACACACTGGATCTGTGCTGTTAGAGGTTTCAGTTAGTTCTGCTAGTGTTCTTTGTGCGTTTTACTCCCCAGGTTTATGTACTTTGACAGTTCAACACTTGAACACGCATTTGCACGTACAGAATTGTAGGTTAATCTTTGAGTAATATATTAATCATAAAATGAGCTATTTTTCCTGCACGTAGGAAGAATATGTAAATATTAAATATTGAATGAGTTAGGGTGACCATATTCTAGTTTTCAAAAAAGGAGGACAGTGGAGCAGGATGCAGCCGGGGGGATTCAAACGCGAGTTTTTTGGGCAGTGTAGAGTAGGGCTTGTTGTTTGTCATTTCTCCGATCACAAATGCAGACAGGGTTTTATGTTTACGCGGCGCAGTGCAACGCAACGCGTAAAAAGACAGTATAAGTCGTTATAATCCGTAATTATGTCCCCGCTGGATGCAACGAATGCCTCGTTTATAATGGGTTTTCATGTTTTTGAATCATCGCTCCGGCCTGACAGGGCATCATCACAGTATGGTAGGGGCGTAACATTTCCGTCACACGGTTGAGGTATTCGGCCAATCACAACGCACTGGATAGCTGGCCAATCACAGCACACCTTGCTTTTTAGACCGATGAGCTTTGTAAAAATCGACACGTTTCAGAAAGGCAGGGCATAGAGGAGAAACAATAATGTACAGTATGTGGAAAATAATGTGTTTTTTGAACCTTAAACTGCATAAACACATTTCATTACAGCAAATACACAAAATAATATTATTTTTAGCAATATCATATGACCCCTTTAAGTTGACATAATTTAGCTTGAAAGCTGAGAACGTTCTACGTCTAAGCACATCATATAAATGAAACAAATAAGAGGATGGAAAATGTAGTCTTTTTTATGATGTTTGAATGGAATTGTCTGTTTTACATGGTTCATTCTTCTGCTAATGTAATGTACTCAATCATTTTCTAATGATGCAGTGAATGAATACTGAATGTTTGAGGTCAGTGACTGTTTAGTATTTAAACATTTTATGAGCCTCATCCATTCCTTATTCGTCTCGTGAATGTAATGTTGGTGGTTTGGCCTGGTTTCATCATGTGTTTTCAATGTTACCGATTCTGTTCCTTGCATAAGAAAGGAATATTGCTCTAAGGTCTGTCAATCTACAAAACAGACTCGTTTCTTTTGTTATTAGATATTGAGATATTCTTCTCCCCTTGTTGGAACACGTGTTTTGCATTTGACGCCAAACTGAAGGTTGTTACAGGTGATGTAACACATTTCCCTTGCTAAATCTTCACTAGCTGCTTTCTGTTCTGGAGTTTGTGATTTGTATAACATTGTCAAGCTGAGTTACAGCTATCAGTTTTATCTTAAATTTATCCTAAGGTAATTTAACCAAATATTAAGGTGCTTATGGTCTGGTTTGCTTATTTTGGAGGGGTTTTGGACACCCGCTAGACTAATTTGAGTACTATTATGCACTATTAATGACATTTTAAAAATTATATTACATCTAAAAGATTAACCACATAAAAATGTGCTGCATTGTGGTCATTTGTTTTATTTCGTCCACCTAAATATTCATTATAGTTTCTGTGTATAAATGTCTTTATGTTATAGAATATGTCTCCGCCATAGAATAATATATATATTTTTTTCTCACAGTTCTGGGTTTATATCTCATAATTCACTTTGTTTTTTGCAATTCTGACTTTTTTTTTCTCAGAATTCTCAGAGAACTCAGAAAAAAGTTAGAATTACAAGATATAAACTCTGAAGTATGACTTTTTTCTTGCAATATCTTGCAAATACTTAAGACTTGTGAGGAAAAATGTCTGAATTTTGAGATGAAACATTGCAATTACCTTTTTTTCATTATCCCACAGTGTAAACAAGCTTTCATACTATGTTGTTCAGAAAACTGAATCTAAAATTCATAATGTCCACAGATTTGGAAACTCATTCCACCTGTTGATGCTGAGGGATTATCACTGTAGGCACAAAGCTCCTTACAAAAAAAAATAAAAAATTGGTCAATCCTGGGATCCAGTCGTCTGATGTTTCCCAAAATTAGTCATCATCCATTGCAACTTTGTATATCAGTGTGCTCTTTATGGAAATTGGCACTACTTTCATGTTTCTCGCAGACTGGCCCATTTTATCCTAAATAATTAAATAATAATAAAATAAATAAATAACTCTAATCAATATTTTGAGTGCATTTATTTGGTAAGGAGCAATCTTGTAAGTGGGATATTACTCTGTGTACAGCGATGAATGTTTCCAGGATCTTGTGATGCTGAGGGATTATCACTGTAGGCACAAAGCTCCTTACAAAAAAAAATAAAAAATTGGTCAATCCTGGGATCCAGTCGTCTGATGTTTCCCAAAATTAGTCATCATCCATTGCAACTTTGTATATCAGTGTGCTCTTTATGGAAATTGGCACTACTTTCATGTTTCTCGCAGACTGGCCCATTTTATCCTAAATAATTAAATAATAATAAAATAAATAAATAACTCTAATCAATATTTTGAGTGCATTTATTTGGTAAGTAGCAATCTTGTAAGTGGGATATTACTCAGTCGGTACAGCGATGAATGTTTCCAGGATCTTGTAGAAATAATATACTGCAGCAGAATGCAATATTTTCATCACATTCCCATCATGAAAAGTTTATCATGGGAAGCACAGATCACTTTGCTTATTTTGCATGTAGTTTCATCCAGAATTGTCAGCGGTCACATAAAAATTAAAATAAAATATGGCTGGTGACAAGGATGAATGATGGTAGTAATAATCTAATTCAAATAAGGGATCAAATAAATGTCTATTGTCACCCCTAATTCCTGCTATTTTATCTTTATTGTAACATTAGATAGGTTTTTTGCTATTCAAGGAACTAATAACTTCCAAGATTTGAGTGTTGTGTTGAAAACAGGATTTAATGGAGAAGAACCAGATCTGATCAGTCTTTCTCATTCTTTTCTCAGGGTTATCCATGCAGCAGTGATAAAGATTGCACAGTGGGAACGTACTGCCACAGTCCTCAACACGCCCCGTCCCGCTGCCTCACCTGCCGCAGGAGAAAGAAGCGCTGCCACAGAGACAGCATGTGCTGCCCTGGCAACCGCTGTAGCAACTGTACGCTCCTGATTGATCACTGATAGACATCGTTTCCCATACTAACTCAAAGAAAGTTACAATGGATCTCTTCTGTCTTTCTTCAGACATCTGCATCCCCATCTCAGAGCGCGCCCTGTCCAAGTCACCTATGGAGGAGCACAACAAGCTTTCCATCAAAGAAAAAGGCTGGAGGAGGAACGGCAAAACTCAGACCAAGATCTCTCTCAAAGGTGAGCAACTGACTAAATGGAGAACCACAATTTGTGAATCTGCAGGGTTAGAGAGAGCATTGACTCGAGCAGACTTTTGCCCTGTGGGATAAAGCCTGGTCGGGTTTGCAGCAGAAGAACCATCAACCAATGATAAACTAGATAATCTCTGAGAAAAAAAAAATGCACAGAATATCAGTCCGAAAAGGCTGTTGAGAAAACAAAAAAATATTAGCAGAAATATGGGTTTATAATAAGGTCCACATACTACAACTATTCATGGTTAGTTCAGTCAGCTCAGGTCCTTTAAATAATTGATTGATAATCATTGTGATGATGTTTCCCCAGATATTAACATCTTAAATGTACCAAAGTGTTAAATATTTTCATTTTTATAAACAATTTAATTAACATTTATAATATATTACTAGTGTTTTATTGTGTGAGTGTTTCTAACACAATAGCGGAGATGGCAAATTTGACATCTTTCTCTCTTTTGACCGACGTAATCAATCTCTCAATATTTTTTTTTCTCTTTTCATGGAAACACTGTAATTGATTTCTTTTTCACTGGCTACTGGGGCAAATGGGAATGCAAAAATTATATTTGTGTGAGATTACCCAACTATGATGACGTTTTGAGAACTCCAGAACTATAAAAAAGGGTCCATTAGTAAATATTTAAAATAATATTGAATCCAAAGTTCTGTCAAGAAATTCTAGTTGTCGCAGTCTGAAAGGTCAAACTCAATTTGACATAATGACTTCATCACATGGCACAGCTGATTGGTTCTTTTTGTATCAGCAGCCAATGAGCTCGCTGCTCAACATTCAATAGTGCTTGCTGTAGCAGTTGCACTGCGCTTCAGAAACCCTCCACCTTCCCCAGCTCCACCTGTATAGATCTGCTACAGGGTGATCATGTAACCTATGTATGGGGGTTTTTTCATATATGTTATGTCCAGCAGCAGTATTTCTTACAGCAGCATGTCTGTGGATGTATTAGCGGTAGCAAGTCTCTGTACATAGCAAATCTATTCCCCCAAGACCAAACACATTAACATTGTCAAGTAATGTACCATGCTAAACCCTCCAAAAGTCGTCATGATAGAACTACGTTTAGTGTTAGTTCATGTTGACTAACTATTATTAACTAATTGAACCTTCCTACAAAGTGTTTAGACTTATTGGTATAAACTGAATAGCTTTCGGAATAATGATGCCTCTAACCTGACACACTTTCCAGTGATTCATTTTTACCCTCGAAAGCGCTCACTGTGTACCCTGATTTCAGGAAGTTACATATAATCTCAAGCAATGTGATTGTAGCATGTGATTTTCTGTCTAGTTTTGTGTGCCGTATGCATCAGACAGTCAGTCAATGTACCTTGGGCGGTCTAAGACTGTTTCATATTCGTACTCACTTATGAACTATGTCTGCAATGAGTTGATTCACTGGATGTGGTTGCATGCATGTGTTGAGGGGAACGGCTGGCCACAAATTTGGCTGTAACTACACGCAGCTCGTATTTCTTGAAGATTTAACCAAAGCGGGAGGCCTGTGAAGGAAGGATCACAATGCAGTGCTGTTCCCACACCTCCGTATTCTCGCCTCAGTAACATGCATGCTGACGGCACAGTCATGCTCAAACATAAATGAAACCACACGAGATTTAGACGGAGCCATTTGAGGCACCCTAAATGTACAGACTGCTATTTAGAAGAAATGATGAACTTTTCCTTTTATCAATCAATCCATCAATCAAACAATCTTTTTTATTTATTTATTGTATATTTTGTAATAAATGTATTTATTTGTTTGTTTGATTGATTTGATGAATTCATTCATTGTTAAAAATTCCCACAAACCAATATGGAAGATGCACGAGACTGTGGTTTTGTTACAGGAAGTCTACTTTTTGTGTTAAAAGGCCTTTGGCAGGGAAAGCTTTCATGGTGAATTGTTTCAAAAAAAGAAAAACTTGCATGACTAAGTAATATTTATATACATAATAAATATTTGCCTCACTAATTATCCCTTTGAAGAGTAAAGCAGACCATTAGTCAAGCATATCAGGTTCCCTTCAAATGGGCCAAATTTCTTAATATATCGGGAAATGATTTGCTCAAATTAGGGGCCCCAACACTGTTTCTGTATATAGGCCTCGTAATGCAATTGAAATTATTATAATGGAGTACAGAAAATGCTTTAGTGTTTTATAAGTAAGCCAAAACAACATATGGAGCTGTTTTTTTTTTTTTTGCACTTTACAAAAGTACATCAACAGACAACATACAGTGCCATGTTATGTCTAGAAGACATTTGTCAAAAATATTCACCTTGAAATGTAGCTTATAACACCAAACTTAATTTAACACAAAATCACACTACAACATTCAATTTGTAAAAAAAAAACCTTGCGCTATTTTCAGCCTGTACTAAGTGAACACCAACCATTGGAAAATTGTTTTGCATTTGTTTGTAAGTAGATGTATATCAGTAACAGTGACGTATTTGGTTGCACTTTATTTTCTGATTTCACTTGAACGTTGTGGAGAATATTTGCATGAGACATAAAAAGATGGAGCGTGCGTAAGAGTTGTACACATTGCCACCATATGTCATCTTTGACTGGGTCCTTCCATTGACTGATGGAGGGGTAATACAGTCACAAAGTAATGGAGGTAGCAACAAATATTTTCTTAAGTAGGAACACAAAAAAAATATGATTGGGGAATGGAGGAGAGTGAATTTCCATTTCATGCCAATTTTAATGTAACAAACTGTAGTGCTTTTAGGGTTTGGTAAGGGAAGATCAAATAAACTCAGACAGGCTAGTTAATTTGAAAGTGAAAATCATTAAAAAAAAGAATAGCAAAAAATTATTATCTGCAAATAAAATCTTCTGTATATAATATGAACTGTATATGGAATATATGGAACATTTAACCAGAAAATATTGGTTTACAAAGTAACTAGGCTTGAAGGGATAGTTCACTCAAAAATACAAATTTTGTCATAATTTATTCACCCTGATGTCATTCCAAACCTGTATGAGTTTCTTTCTTATGTCGAACATCATAGAAGATATTTTGAAGAATGCTGGTAATCAAACAGTTGAAGGTTCCCATTGACTTCAATAGTATTTCTTTCCCCAAATGGGGGGGTTCTTCACAATTCTACAAAATATCTTCTCTTGTGTTCAACATAAGAAAGAAGCTCATTCAGGTTTGAAACAACATGAGGGTCATAAGTAAATGATGACAAAATGTTCATTTTTGGGTGAACTATTCCTTTAAGTTCTATAGATTCTTTGAATTTATGCATCTGGCAGATGCTTTTATCCATTTCCATGACCTTGTCATCATTAGTGTTCCGCTGTTCTGTTTGAGTAACAGAAATGCCATTGCCTTCTTCTTTGACCTGCAGGTCACGAGGGCGACCCTTGCCTGCGATCGTCCGACTGCTCGGAGGGCTACTGCTGCGCTCGCCACTTCTGGACGAAAATCTGCAAGCCTGTGTTGCGGCAGGGCGAAGTCTGCACCAAACAGCGCAAGAAAGGCTCCCACAGCCTGGAGATCTTCCAGCGCTGTGACTGCGCCAAAGGACTTGCCTGCAAGGTATGGAAAGACGCCACCTCCTTCTCCAGGTCCAGGCTGCACGTGTGCCAGAGGATCTGAGACGGGAGACCCCTGCAAAACAAGCTGCACCTTGGGGCCCCTGCGTCCCGCTGGGAGAGGAGTGGACGAGGTCTCCTTTCTCCAGGACTTACTCAGCTGTGATAAAGAGAGAAAGGGTGAGATACAGGTGAATGTGTGCCAGAACAGGGTGGGTTTGGGATGGGAACGAACTGATATGGTGGGATGCCCAGTCGTAGCTGTTGAGGAAGCACTCCGGGCCTCTTTTCAAGATTATTTGGTGGAGTTTTATTGATCTACAAGCCATATTTATCACTGATTTACCGTTTGATGCAAGCGCTGGCATTATTTCAGTATGTCCGTGCTGTCAGTTTAGTATCTGAATGCTCTGATTTGGTTTCTTTTTTCATTAAATATTTCATGCACATATGAGTTTTTCACTGCATAACCACTAAAATATTAACTAGGTTGTTTTTTGATTACATTATCATCACAGACTTTGGGTCTCGTTCACTAATAGTTGTCTGAAAACAAACAGCAATTTTAATTTTTAGTTGACTTTTTTTCTACATTTCTGACATCTCTTCCTAAAGTGCACTTTGAGTTTGCTTGTATTAAAACAAATGATCCTATGTGTAACACCAGAACAGAAGAACAGTAGTATGTTTTCAAGGTAGCCACACACTAGTAATGCATTTGTCTGAGAAGTATGATCATTTTATCCAATAGATAACATTTTTATTATGTCAGAAATGCTAAATCGGTTCTGATTATCAAGGGAAGTTGTTTACAGTGCGGTTCAGTGAATGTGCAGATGCTTTATGACATTATCATATTCCATGCTTTTTATTCTGTAAAATTCCACACCGTCTATTAGCTAGAATAAAAAAACAAATAATAATAAAAAAACTAATAAGCTCTTATATTGTAAATAAAATGCAAAATTTTCAAAAATGTATTTAAGAAACAGTTGTATATCATGTATATATTGGTAAAAAGGAACAGACGGGGACATGGATAAAAGTAGCATAAAGCCTTTTTTACTTTCAGCTTATTGTTTGTCATAGCATGGTGTGGTTCCATTTTCCTCAAGCTCTGTTTTTACACCGCAGATATGAAAATCCCCACGCAGAACTCTTTCTATTAAATTATTTTCAAAACACATTTCTTCTTTGCAGAGCTCATGTTGTGTATTTGTGTAATGTCTGATTTCCTGGGTTAGTCCTTACTTTGTTCCTGTTGTAACAGTGCTGTTATGTCTCATTGTGTATTTACAGTGATTTAAACAGATTAAAGAATGTATTTTGTATTACAAGCATTTGGCTGCTCTCATATTTTCAGCTCTAAACTGAACAGCTTCAGTGTTTTACCTTCTTAAAAAAAGTCAGTATTCAGTGAATGAGTCTCAGTGGTTTTATACGTTCTGTGGCTCTACCTGTAATGACATTTATTAGCTACTACATTAAACATAAGTAACTAACATGCATTTTCGCTTTCTTCTCAATGGCTGTTTCACGATTAGCTTAACGGCCGTGAGTCTAACATGTCAATAAAACATGAAGACTGGCCCCTTGTGTTTCTGGCAGACAGGTTACGAGTAGGCGAAAGAATATAAAACGTCTAAGGCCGTTAACATGACAAACCCTTAACAAAGCTGGAGCGGTCCATAAAATATTCTTGGACCACGGATACAGCTTAATGTTGTCTATCTCCAACTTTAATATGATGTTGTCCTTTGGGGCAAAGAAAAAAATAAGTATTTGTTTGGTTTATTAATTATTCTTGCATCATCAGAACCAGTGTTGGGGAAAGATACTTTTAAAAGTAACGCATTATTGCATTACTCCATAAAAAAGTAACTTATTGCATTAGTTACTTTTATGGAAAGTAATGCATTACATTATTTTTGCATTACTTTTTGTTACCGGCGGTAGGCTTACTTGTTTGTTTTTTAATAACAAACCCCCAAAAGTTACATTTTTGGCTACTGTAAGGACCCTTTTCACACCAAAAGTGAAATTAATAAAGCTCAGGCTGACGGAAGTGCCTCTGCACTTACTCCCGATTTCTCTTCCGAACACAGAGACTGGGGAGGTGTCAGTGAATGAATGGGAAAACAAAGTAACTTGCATTATTTGAAAAAGTAAATTAGTTGTACATTAAAAAGTAATGCGTTACTTTACTAGTTACTTGAAAAAGTAATCTGATTACGTTACTTTACTAGTTACTTGAAAAAGTAATCTGATTACGTAACTTGCATTACTTGTAATGCGTTACCCCCAACACTGATCAGAACTGTAAGGCATGGCATGAATCATGCCATTGTATGCATGAAGATTCATTTCACAGAATCATAAAGGTTTAAATGGGAATGTTTCATTCAATCATATTTTTTGCCAAAATTCCTACTCTCTTGCAATTTTATTTTCCCCAAAACGTTCAGTAACAGCTTGCTTTGTTTCCGAAAGCATGCGTGTGCAACCAGAGTCATTGGTTAAATTCGAAAGGCCTGGAATTTCTTTCGAATTATAGTGAACTTGTGCTTTTTATAACAAAAATTATATGATAAATTTGATAAAAAGGAAAATTGGAAGAAATGCTAGTCTTTAGACTGCTGACAGAGTTGCATGTGGCAGCTCTACAAACATTGGGCTTCACTTCTTTCATCAGCTCGACGATTTGATTGCTTTCACTGGAAGTGTTGAAGTCACAGAGACTTTCCACATTCATTCCTTAGAAACACCTTGAGAGATCAGCAAATAAATAAAAAAACGGACACATTTTTATGCTTGTATTTTTTCAGATTTTCTATTTTAAACAGATCAATAAAAAACAATTGGTCATAGTGTTCTAGGTCTAGTGAAAATCATTCTGAGCGGTTTAATTTTACGGACCGTTAAAGGAACTATAGCGTCTGATGTTGCAGCCCATAATAAATCATTTTCTCAATTTTTTTGGACCGTCTGCAGGCACAACCTGTAATAATTATGAAATACTAGCCTTTCAGCTCAAGGTCAACAGGCGTTTGTATTATGCTTCACATGTGTTTTTCATTCTAAATAATGACTTTTGTCTTTAGCATTGGGTGGGCTTTTGGGACCAAGGTAAGCATTGTTCTTTGCTGCAGCGATTTATCAGTTCGGATTCATAAAAAAAAACCAAGCGAGACAGAAATTCTCTGAAAAGTCCCTTGATGGTCATTGAACCTCAAATCCGAGTTGAAATGTAATGCTGACCAAAGCTCTTTTCTGAACACCAAAGCTGAAGAGAATAAGTTAGTAAGAGTCGGCCACCCACCAGCACAGAGCAGCAACCGTAATCTGCTAATTGGTTCAAAGTGATGTCTGTGGCCCAAAGCTGCTCTCTCCTCTGAGACAAATGTGTCATCGTAATCCAACACAGTTGTTAGTGTTGGCCCTCCGTGTGACTGTGGATGTGCCAACAGGCTTTGGTGTCGTCTTGATGGATGGAGGGCCCTGGTGGTGTGCCCGAAGTAGCGTGTGGCACACTTTCCTGGACATCAGATGTGGAAGAATGAAAGTCAAGGCCACACAGACACAGGGGTGGCAGATGAGACCCCACCTAGTGCTGGGAAAATTCACTTTTTTATGTGTCGGCTGTGCCTTTTTGACTTTTTTTCTCTCTGATATATTAAAAAAAATTCCTTTTTGGCCCTTTGGGAAATTTTGCAAGCTGGGTTTGAACAAACATCGTATACATGAGAGTTGCAGCACAGTGTGATGGAGCATATGCATTCACCTCCAGGCTGCATTTCAGACATATTACATTTTTTTTCTCCCATCTTCATAAACTCCTCTAAACTGAGTCAACTAACATCTGTGAACTTGCGCTGTATGACAAAAATGAAGAAAAACAAATAATGACCTGGCAGAAAATGACCGTTTTCCATTACGTTTCTAGACATTTCTTCCAATCCTAAAACATGACACAATACAATGCGTAATTCAAAATATAGGTAAAACATCTGTGACAAATCAATACTGAAAATTCCTTACACTGAACTGTATTTTTTATATTCCTAAAAAGAGTAGACCTATTTAAGGTGCATTTTAAGTGACTTTGACAAAGAAATTAGGCATACGAAATATTTTTATGGCCAAAATATATGTTAAATAAATCTTGTAAACAGCACAGCTGAACAAAACATATTTGTTCAAACCTTTGAATAGTGAAATATGTAACAAAATACACTGCACCTGGTACAGTGAGAAAAAGAAATGATAAAAGCAAACTGTATTTTTTTTTTACATTTAAGCAATATATTTATGGCCATTGATGCATATTTTGAAATATATATATATATATATATATATATACTGTATGTATGAATGTAAATATGTCAGAAAACATTTTTTGCATGATATATTTTTGCTCAGCAATACAGGTTTATATTTCCTGGTGACCGATGGATGGATAGATAGATAGATTTGTCACAGGTGATATTCACAATGACCTTGTTAAAACTGGAATTCTGTTTGCTTGAGTTTAAGCTAAGACTCAAAGTTTCCATTACTCTTTTCTTTTTCTACTCTTGACATAAGCCATTTTTCTTACGATTTTTAAATCATTTCAATCAGGCCAAACCTACCACATACACAGAGGCCAAGAAACGGGTCATAATTGTTTTAGAGTTTATCCAAACACACTGGCTGCAATATGCCAGTCCCTTATTTCTGGAGCTCTTCCTGGTGAAACAATCAGTCCGGCTCGCTCCCGAGTACTCCACACTGAGCAGAAACCGTCAGACTGCCAGACAGGAATTTCAATTAGTCATGTACCTGTCATAACCTAGGGCCAGCTGTGTATTTTTTAATTAGAAGACAAAAATGCTACAATTGGGAGGAATTAAGAGACAATCTGTCATTGGATTAACCAAATCAACAGTTTTGCTGTATCCAAACCAGCACATTTCTTGCAATCAGAGTAAATATTCAAAGCTCTGGCTGCATGCTTTTAAAAGGAATCTCAACAAACATGTGAGCGATATTATCTCAATATGATTCAGTGTCAGCGATGCTATCTCAATTTACGTTTGCAAAAGATCACAATGAAAAGGAAACATTGCATATGTGGCTTTGATATGTCTAAACACAGCTGATTCACTCTGACAGATCATGTTGTAAACAGCTAAAGAATGTCATGTGCATCACAGAAATATATTTACTTTGAACTGGACGCTTCAAGTTTGGTCAGCGGGTCACTGCATGCATACTTCCTCAATCTTTCATTGTCTATTCCAGTTTATTCCTTGTGAAACGTCACTTGAATCACATTTATGCATTTGGCAAAGAGTAATTACGGGCTCAAAATATCGATATAATAGGGTAGAAAGTATAATAAAAATAATTATTATAATATATATAATCATAACTCAAATGCAAAAATGTGAAGCGTTTGAGCTGGTTTTAAAACATGTAAGTGTGTGTGAACTGTTCAGTACAATATTGTTTGTTTATCGATATTTATTACACGGCTCTGTGGAATACTTGATTCTGATTGGTCAGTCGCGACATTCCGAGGTATGCTATCCCTCGATAACAACCCGTAAAAGCTAATAACACAGGCTCATCTGGGTAACGCCTGGGTTGCGTACGTATATGTGGGGCGGAGCTATCAAAATAGGGGCAAGACCCTTTTGGGGTAGGGGCGTGTTTGTTTTGGTGATTTCAAATATCAACATTGGCTACCAGAAATCCCTTACTCTGCCTTTAAATGTCCGTCTAGTTTGAATTTGCCGCTTGCTCGCAACTGCTGTCTTCACGGAAGCTTTGCGTTCAAATATTTCAACTCAAATCAATATTTCGCGTCTAATTATTTACTTATGTGGCAAGTAGCTGTGTAATAAGCGGGATAATGTACATCCAGCCGGTTGTTATCTCAGAATAAACCCCTTCAGGCTGATACAAGACCCCTCCGCCGGGGTTTATTCTGAGATAACAACCGACTGGATGTACATTATCCCTTACTTGAAGTTCATCAGTATTAGTGCCCTGCAGAAAGTTGTGTATCTATCATGACCCACTTGTGTATTTTTTTAATTAGGAGACAAAATGTCACAACTAGGAGGGTTTCTGAGATCTGTCAAGCACAGCAAGGAAAATGAAATGTGATCCAACCAATATTATCTCTATTTATGTTTGAGGCATCAATGTGAAAAGCATCACTGCATATGTGTCTTTGACATGTCCAAACACAGCTGATTGAATCTGACAGATCGTAAACAGTAGAATAACGTCATGTGCGTTACAAAAATTGGTTTATTTGTTTCATTTGCTTTTAACGTTCTGCTCCAGGTTTGCTCAGCAGGTCAGAATGCACTCCAAGCTCAGACTTGCCTTGTCCATTATTTATTTATTCAATATTTCTTTATTTATTGAATGTGGCTTCATTAGTTTGCAGTACGCTTGCTTTGTTTCTTTTTGCTTCATTTGGGACGAACAACTGACTTTGGTGGCCTTGCTGAACATTATTTGTGCTTCGTACCCAGAGCTCACCAATTTATTTAAACTAGGTTATGATTTTTTTTCTCTATTTTAATTGACAATATGCCACAGATGCTGTCCATAGACATTACATTGAAAATAACCCAGAATATTCCTTTAAATTCTTGGGCCATCAGCTCTCATACTTCAAATTAACTTAAAATCTGAATTTTCCAGTTTTGGATTTTCCACCCTAGTTCATACTGTAGTTCAGAAAACACTTTGCTTGTGTGGAAAGTAAAGGCCAATTTTGGCTCTAGTGTGCCTTCCGTCAGCTCTGATACAAGATTGACTGAACTCAGAAAGGGAGTCAACTTCTTTTGACAGTTTGAATAGCCTAGTAGCATGAAGAAAAGTGAATGCAAATTTGCACACAAATAGTTCAACAAAACCACATCAGAATACAAAAGTCAAAAGAACAGGAATATCTATTATGTAAAACACAAATCATTTTTAGGGGCCCGGTCATACAGCATTTGTTTACAATATGCTTGTTTATGACCTAATACAATCAAAACGATACATTTACTGCCTATTTTGTAATATGACATATTTCCAGCAGGATTTGTGAGAGAGAAAAAAAAGTAGGATGGGACTTGATTTTGTTGAATGAGAATTGATTCCCACAAAATTTGTGTTTGAAATTGGCAACCATATTTTATAACTTATTTGTTCTCACAGCAGCTGTGAATATTAACTATAACCATAGTCATTAAAGTAAATACAGTATCAAAGATAGCAACGTCCATAACAGTGGGCCCTATTTTAACAATCTAAGCGCATGGTCTGAAGCGCATGGTCATACAGCATGCATCTAGTGCGTGTCCGAATCTACTTTTGCTAGTTTAATGACGAAAAAATAAAAAACATTATCAAGTGCACTCATTGGGCCTCATTATGCCCTTCCCATAGGTGTATCTCTCAGCTCATTGGGCCTCATTCATGAAACATTAGTAAATATAGGAGTAAATTCTGAGTAATTTGCGTGTAAAACGGACCTTCCCGAAAACTCTCCTCCAGATTCACAAACACTTCGTACACATCAGATTTGATAGTTAAACATGTGTATATTAATGATAATGAATTCCAATCATTCGCAAATAGGGCGCTCGTGCACACTCATTCACAATTAGCATAATCCCCGCCTGTGAATTACAGCGATGCAAATTGGGTACACCAAAGTGTTTTTAGCTGAAAAATGTCAGGCGCTCTTCTTAAAACGAGCTGGTGGCGCTTGAGAATGCTTTGGTGGCACAGCGTTTTTCCAGCTGTCGATTTGGTTGCTATGATGTGGAATATCCACGGCAGTAACGTATTACTATTACCTAATTTTGAAGAATATTGCTGAATATAAAAATGCAGTAACCAGCAATATTAACTTCTCTGTTGTTCAGTTGTTGTACAAGTAAGATGATTGGTCGGTGTAGTATTAGTCCCAACTTCTCTGTTGTTCAGTTGTTGTACAAGTAGGATGATTGGTCGGTGTAGTATTTGTCCCGCCCCTCCTCCATTGATTGGACGGCTGGGTAAAAGTGACAGTGACAAGCGCTGCGTTTTACCCAAAGCTAAACAGTTATCAACTCTCAGCTACAAAAAAATAAATAAAAACAAACTGAGCAAACGAACTTGTAAAATATTATGATGGCAGTGCATCAAAATTCAGTGTCATCAGTTTGCCAAAAAGAACACAGAATGTTTTACGCACCATTTACACATGGCAGGGAGCAGGTGTAAATTTCTTTGGTACCAACTAACATTTTGAAAATACGAACACTTTCATGAATC